>NW_027172752.1:0-3235 GCF_018151085.1 Drosophila tropicalis | reverse complement strand
TGGAGGTGTATGTTGACTTTTTTTCTTGACAGTATGCTTTTTTCATGACTTGCAAATTTATTTTACTCTCTGTAAGGGCATTGAGAATAAGAAAAATCGGGTAACTTAACACTCGTTTCAGAGTATCCTTACAAAAGTCCTAACAAAAACAAAAACACATCTCAAAATATTTCGTAAGAAATAGAGGACTAAAAAGATATATCCTATAGCTATAGCCCTGCGAAGTATAACCTTGTGAAATCCATTTATTATTATAACTTTTTATTGCAGAAAGCCAAAGTATGGCAAAATTGGAGGTGTATGTTGACTTTTTTTCTTGACTGTATGCTTTTTTTCATGACTTGCAAATTTATTTTACTCTCTGTAAGGGCATTGAGAATAAAAAAAATCGGGTAACTTAACACTCGTTTCAGAGGATATCCTTACAAAAGTCCTAACAAAAACAAAAAAACACATCTCAAAATATTTCTTAAGAAATAGAGGACTAAAAAAAATATATCCTATAGCTATAGCCCTGCGAAGTATAACCTTGTGAAATCCATTTACTATTATAACTTTTTATTGCGGAAAGCCAAAGTATGGCAAAATTGGAGGTGTATGTTGACTTTTTTTCTTTGACTGTATGCTTTTTTCATGACTTGCAAATTTATTTTACTCTCTGTAAGGGCATTGAGAATAAGAAAAAATCGGGTAACTTAACACTCGTTTCAGAGTATCCTTACAAAAGTCCTAACAAAAACAAAAAACACATCTCAAAATATTTCGTAAGAAATAGAGGACTAAAAGATATATCCTATAGCTATAGCCCTGCGAAGTATAACCTTGTGAAATCCATTTATTATTATAACTTTTTATTGCAGAAAGCCAAAGTATGGCAAAATTGGAGGTGTATGTTGACTTTTTTTCTTGACTGTATGCTTTTTTTCATGACTTGCAAATTTATTGTACTCTCTGTAAGGGCATTGAGAATAAGAAAAAATCGGATAACTTAATATTCGTTTCAGAGTATCCTTATAAAAGTCCTAACAAAAACAAAAAACACATCTCAAAATATTTCTTAAGAAATAGAGGACCAAAAATATAGATCCTATAGCTATAGCCCTGCGAAGTATAACCTTGTGAAATCCATTTATTATTATAACTTTTTATTGCAGAAAGCCAAAGTATGGCAAAATTGGAGGTGTATGTTGACTTTTTTTCTTGACTGTATGCTTTTTTCATGACTTGCAAATTTATTGTACTCTCTGTAAGGGGGAATAAGAAACGATAGCCCTAATTTTAGAATTGTAGTTGTGGATAGCAAATAACTTACATACGGAAAAAGCACGAAGCACAAAGGATTTTAAAAGGCTTGACCATGCCAAAAAATTTATATTTTAATTTCACATTCTTAAACTGCATTTGTATGTATGTATATTTAAATTCACCAAAACAATCCGTTGCTAATGGTACAAAAAATGGATTACTTACTTGCCAATAGACTTTTTTTCACTCTTGTAATATTTTTTCAGGATATTTTTATTTCTTTTTTTTTTTTTTCACAATTGTTTCACACACGTGTTCAATGGACTCAAACCTGGGCGGAAATGAAAATCAACGCCAACGTCGATAAGCACATTATCGATAGCCTCTAGTTTTTTGTCAAGCTGGCCACACTAAAAAGCTTTCTTCTTCTTCTTTAAAAAATATAGTTGTTTCAACGCCAACGTCGATAAGCACATTATCGATAGCCTCTAGTTTTTTGTCAAGCTGGCCACACTAAAAAGCTTTCTTCTTCTTCTTTAAAAAAATATAGTTGTTTCAACGCCAACGTCGATAAGCACATTATCGATAGCCTCTAGTTTTTTGTCAAGCTGGCCACACTAAAAAGCTTTCTTCTTCTTCTTTAAAAAAATATAGTTGTTTGGTATTTACTTTTAAATTGTATTTGAAGTGTAAATGTTTACTGCTACTTCTCGGGCCCAAAACGCGCTTAAACAACATAATTTTGGTATCAAACGAAAGAGAAAAATTCCACGAGCACGACCTCAGGTAGCCTTGGCGATTTATTTCGTAGTGTTTGAGTAATTAACATAAGAAAATTAATATTTTTAGCGGGACTATAGCTAAAAGTAGCTGTTTCCGGCTAAAAAAGCAGTTCAAATTTGAGATGGTGTTGCCAAATGCCGAATTTTGGATACTCGAATATGCGTGCTTTTTGAATCTTTTGTTCGCACTATTCTCAACAAACGAAAATATTGTTGAGTTTACAACATTTCTCGATTTTATAGAACAAATATAGTTCAGAATACAATATTCGGCTGCCAGAGCAGCCGAATGTTCCTCGACTTTAAAGTTTAGATTAAAATATTTGGCTACCAGGGCGGTCAAACAGCACGACAAATAATAAATAGCGTTTGACAACACTGAAATCTAGCTTTAGCCGATTTTTCCACTTTTCAACACTGAAATCTCGAGTAGTTGTAAACATTTACCACTATATTAACATATGTCTTCCTGGCCACTGATTAAAAAATGTCGTGATTGTCTCCTATTTGCAGAAAACGCCTTAGGCTCTGATTGGAAAGTTTTCCACTATTCATTCCCTTTTGTCCTTGCAGTTAATAACATTTGTGACATTTTTAGTATGGCCAAAACTTATTATTAGTTAGAAGTGAAGTACAATAATAAATTAGTTAGATCTAGCTTTAAATAAGTTAAATTGACAGCATGGTTAGCATTTAACTCTAAACTTACGAATGATTCATTTGGTGGCATATAAATACATATGTATGTATGTATAATGAAAAGACTGTACACATTCCGTGCCAGAAGCTAAAATTTGGACAGACAGACTCTGACCTTGAGCATGGTTAAAAAAATGGTTATGTATAAAAAAAATGCATTGTGAAATTCGAGCTGCATTGGTTACTTGGTACATAAGAACATATGCAGTTTATTTACTTGTGAAATTCTGAATCGTTTTAGTTTTTAGTTTGATTTTCATTTTATACTGGAGTTAATATTCATTTTGATATATAAAGCCAAAAAATTGTTTCCAAATACATTAAATGCCGTTAAAATACCATAAAGAATATACTTTTTAATACCAACATCGCTTGTGCAAACAATTGTTTGACATACTGTATGTATGTAGGTATAAAAATTTGCAAGTGCAGGGTTGTGTGTGTAAGTATATAAAGAAGGCATATGTATGAACATACATACAATAAATTAAGTGTGCTTCTGTCTAAAA
>NW_027172751.1:0-3228 GCF_018151085.1 Drosophila tropicalis | reverse complement strand
CATAGTTTCCAAATATTGACTTACGCTGAACTTCGTTCCATCATCAGTGTTCCGTGCGTATATATACAAACTGATCCATTATTTTCAAATCCTGATATCTGTCGTGTCTTTCTTTCAATTTTCTCTCAGTTGTTGATATTCGTCGTCATTGAAACTAGGTGAGTTCAAATCGACTAAGGGGCGGAGTTCTCCAAAGCACACAAATCTTCCGAAAACATTCATACGTCGGTACTACATTATCTTGACCTCTTCGGTGACTTACTTCAAACTTGTAACCTTGCAGCTTCATCGCCCATCTCGCAAGTCTTCCTTTCAAATCCGATTGTCGCATTAACCACACTAAACTAGCGTGATCGGTTATAACTTCGAAGTGTAGTTCAAGATAGCAGCGGAATTTTTCTATTGCTTCCAAAGCAGCCAAGCACTCGCGTTCTGTCACTCTATAATTTCGTTGAGCTGTCGTTAACTTCTTCGACATAAACGCTCTAGGTTTCTCAGCTCCGTAGTTGCTTGCATCACAATGTAGAATTTCTTGTTAAAGTCTGAGATGAAGATCGGGGCCGAGGTTAACTTTTTCCTTAAGTTCTTCGAAGGCAACTTGAGCTTCCTGTGTCCATAAAAATTTCTTTTTCTTGGCTAGCAATTGGGTAATCGGAAATGTAATGTCAGAAAAATTATCAATGAATCTACGATACCAACCAACAACACCAAGAAAACTCTGGTCTGTTTTATATTTTTCGGGACGGGCCAATTGTTTATTACTTCTATTTTGGCAGGATCTCTTGATATTCCTCTCCTTCTATAATATAGCCCAGATATGGCACTTTGTAACACAAATCTGGTCTTTTCTATATTTAGCGTTAGATTTGCCTTTCTAAATTGAGTATTAAAATCTTCTGAAACAACACAGAGATCGTCTAGGTATCCGCACACACAATATTTCAGATCTGCTGGGGATTAGATCGTCTATCAAACGCGCCATGGTTTGCGAAGCGTTGCATAATCCGAACGGCATTACGGTGAATTGGTAAAGGGGCCGGCCGGGTATCGTAAAAGCTGTTATGGGTTTGGATTTTTCTGAAAGAGCAATTTGCCAGTAGGCGTCTTTCAAATCGATTTTTGCGCGAAAATTCCATCTATGCTTTCCAGAGGGTATGCATCCTTTTTTGTGACTTCATTTATTTTTCTTGCATCCAAACATAATCGTATTTCCCGGTTTCCACCACGCATAGGAGAATTCCAAGGACTATTGGCTCTCTCGATCACTCCCATTTCTAACATTCGGTCAGATTTCTTTTATACATCAACTTTTCATCCGCTGGCGACACAGGATAGAAGCGTTGCTTGGATTGGAGTTGCTTCTTTGATCTCTATGTCATGAACAATAAGTGGAGTTGCACTTAATCCTTGTTGTTTAAAATCGAAGCAAACAATTGAAACAAATCATATATCTTTTCTCCTGCTCTTGTGTTAATATGACATTTCTTTTCGTCATCAACCAGTGAATATTTTTATCTAATGTGGGAGTCTTACAACGAAAATGAAAATTCTGGACATAACTCAAAAGATTTCCAGAAATGGATTCCCAAAATAAATGGTTTTGCTAATGATGGGGATAATAAAAAGTGAAAGAGGTTTTCCCTTCGGATTGCCCCCTCTGTTCTTACTATTCCGGTAACTGGATGTCTTTTCCCATCAGCTGTGGCCACACTTGATATAATAGTTGAAAATCCAGTGTATTTCGTCCAGTCTTTTTCTGCTAAATCTGGATCCGGGATGCAACTGATATTGGCTCCAGTATCCAATAGACCAAGGTCAGAAATTGAGAAATTTAACTGGAGCGTAGAAACGGCCATCTGCGGCTTCATTGATCATAGACGATATTATTAGTTTTTTGGGCATCTTTACTTTCTTCCAAAAGCGACGCATACGTTCGCTCGAGCGACTTCTAATGAACTGGGCGCCAAAATTATGTAATGTACACAACCGGAAATAATTCAAGATCATGTACATCCCCTCTAGTCAAAAAAATCTTTCTTGATCAAAAGGAGGTCGGGTTCGGCCTAAAAGGTAGCTCTCGTGTAGTCCCTGTACATCAGATGATACGATGGGCAACACACGTACATACGACGCTTAATGTATTGAGAAGTTTGGATCCGGTTGGGACTTCTGCCTGTCGGCCAGCAAACAGTCTTTGGGGGGTTCTTTGGACCAACATGTTCTCAACACACCCGTATTACATAAAAATAAAACAAAGTCCCTGTTGCACTAATATTACACAATTACTCAATTGAAAGAAACTGAACTAAGAGATAAAAAAAAAGGGATATTAGTATCGCACGAATAGGAAGTTACTAAGATGTTATTAGCAGCTTCGCGTCTTAACCCACCCAACCAATGATTTTCCCATCGCAAGATCCTGAAAAATCCCAATATAATCAGCTCACCGCTCACATTTCGCCACAATGAAGATTACACACTCTACTCAAACATTATAAAACGATATTTATTCACGAGGGTTACGGAATACTAAAATACTTGAGAGTCGGAAAACATAATCCGATTGAACTAAAACTAAAATGATGAATTATTAGACCAAACGATGCTCAAACCTAAATATTTGGATCATTTCAGGCATCCAAAAGCCAAATTGGGAATAATATGTTTTGTTTGTTGAATCAATAAGGTGATATATATAAAATTATAGATATTCAAATAAAAATGACAATTGAAATTTGTAAATATTCAATTTAAATTATGATTTCAAATATAAATGGCGACTCTGCTCACACAGTCAAAGGGCGATTATCGATAGCGATTCGGAGTTTAACACAAGATTGACAATTTCCTTTTCTTTCTCAATACTTCCAATACTTTTTAACTTACTTCGTACTCGAGATGGTTTTTCCTTATTTGCAGTATTTTAATTGACAATGAACTCTCTTTCTTTTTGCATAAAAACAGGAAAATACCAGATCGATTATGATTTATGGTTTAATCTTAGATTTACCCATCCGTCCGGTCTGTCGAAGGCCTTCGTCGTCCGCTGATGATGCTTAGGAATAAAATATTAGGTTAAATCAAGCGACTGGCATTCCTATGCAACAAACTCGGTTCACGGACTCTCAATCCGCAAAGAAAAAACTTTCTCTGCCCGTATCCCATTCAAGCGGCTATTCCAAGCTAGTCAACTTTCTCGAAAGTCTCTGTGCCCTTCACTGTGTGCAG
>NW_027172750.1:0-870 GCF_018151085.1 Drosophila tropicalis | reverse complement strand
GAAATAATTAACATAAATACAGAAAAACTTTTAAACATAAAAACATCTACTTGGTTAAAATCAGACACAAATGAAATATTTGTAATAATTTCGCATATATCAGACAAATATCTAAAACATCGCTATTCAAAAATTATATCCTATCAGATGAAAATAATAACACTTTAACAGAAAATATTCAGAAACTTTATATTCAAAATAATAAAACTTATGCAAAATCAACCAAAAAACCAGAGGGCCGGCTAACTTCGACCGCGTCAAAGTTTGTATACCCTTACCTTTTTTATTAACTCTTTTCTTACCTATTAATGATCAATGTGGAAGAACGTCTTATCTAAAAAAGGCTTATGTTTGCGAAAGAATGGCCTACAGTCATAGGAAAGATATTGATATTGATCATAGTCACTGTTTTTGACCGATCGTTCCTATGGGAGCTATATGATATAGTCACCCGATCTACATCAAATTTAGCACACTCATTAACAGATATATTAAACTAACAAATGTTTAATTTGAAAGCAATCGCGTTAAAAGTAACCCAGTTAATTACAAAAGTCACTGTTTTCGACCGATCGTTCCTATGGAGCTATATGATATAGTCATCCGATCTTGATCAAATTTGGCACAGTCGTTTATAAGCGTAATAAACTTTTTCTTATATTAAGTTTCACCGATAATAGCACAGAAAAGTTTAACGAAGTTATTGAGAAAAGTCACTGTTCGTGTCTTTGGGGTTTGTATTGGAGCTATATGATATAACGTCGGTGCGATCCGGCGTTGATCCAGACGGACGGACGGACATGGCTATTTGAACGCGTCTCGTCGTGATCAAGAATATATTTACTTTGTATGGTCGGAGATGCTTCGTTC
>NW_027172749.1:0-4233 GCF_018151085.1 Drosophila tropicalis | reverse complement strand
TCGCGAATTCTGCTGTCGCTTTTTTGTTTAAATTTAAATAAAATCAAAACTTACAACAATACTTGCATTAGCGGTGTTGTTGTTTTGCTTATCTCTGTGCGTTTGTGTCTTTACCGTTTTAACTAACTTCGCGCTCTTGCGTACAATGTTATTTGCATGTGTTCCATTTGGCGCGCTCTCCCGCTCTTTCCTATTCTTGATTGATTTGCGCTCTCGTCTTTTGCCTACCCGCGACTTTGTGATACGTGTTTTTGTTTTTTTGTGCTTTCATCTCTTTTATTCTCTAGTTGTGAAGGCTTACTCTGCACATTAACCCTTGTGTCAGAACTGGTCAGTATATTCTTATACACAGAATTTTAACCCTTAGAATTTTTATTTTTTATTTTTTGTATTTCCTTTTTTAATTAAATTAAACTTTTTGATAAAATGGTTGTCTGCTCAAAAATAATTGCATAGTTGCCACTAATGCGGTTGACTCCCATGATTATATTCTGTGTTGGTTGTGTGACAATGCGGTTCACGTTAAGTGTGCAGGGTTACACAGGCAGAATCAAGGAGTCTATTGCTAAAGGTGGTGGCTTAAAATATGGATGTGATGCTTGCCGAGAGGTCGAGAATGAGATGCGCTCTTTCATGAGGCGGACTAGAGATAGTTTTGACACTTTAAGGGCAGGTTTTAATAAACTCCAAGCGGAGTTTACTGCGGTGGAGACTCAGTTCAGAAGTTTATCGCTTATGAATGAGTCTCCGAAACGTAAAAGGACCAGTCCTTGGGGTGTTTCTGCATCTGTAGACCCGCCAGCGTCTCTTATCGTCCCCGACCGGTCTCCATGCACCGTCCACTCCTAATGTACAGCAATTGATTTCGTTTAAGAGCCCGGTTGTGAATGCTATTAGTAAGGAATTACCGGTATCACCTGGGAATGATCTCTTAAAAACGATGCCTATTGTAGTGTCCGATGTGTCCGGGCAATTACCCATTCCAATGGAAATTGCCGATAGTTCTAAAAGTATCGAGGGCCCCGTAAACAAGTTGACTGCTGCAGTGGGTGACTTGTCCAACGTTACTGCTGCGGCTGACGCTTCGGGACCGCGGCCTCTCGTTGGCATACCACCAAAGAAACATATATTTGTTTCTAGGCTAGACCCTGTTGTCACATCTGATGATGTAATAGCCTATATTCGGAAGAAAGTTAACGTCCTTGAATATTTGGTGGTGGAGAAGTTTAAATTTTCTTTTACTCTCGGGACAATTCGTCCTTTAAAATTAGTGTTTCTGCTAATATCTTCGACACTATATGTCGAGAAGACTTTTGGCCAAAACATATACCAGTTAAGGAATATACTGTGAAAAGAAAAATCGGAAACCGATTCGCTTGCCAACAACAACAACTAATACCATTCCTGCCACATCAGCATCTGCTGGTGTGTCAAAAAACAGCTTCGTCCCTTAACCTGGGTACCAGAACGTTACAGGAATGAAATCTAAACTTTCTAATCTCTATGTAGATAGTCTTTCTTTTGAACATAACATTCTAGCTTTTACAGAGACGTGGCTAAAACCTGATATTGCTGATGCATCGGTTTTTTCCACAAACTTTTTTCTATATTCAGACGTGACCGGATTTCTCGTATAGGTGGTGGCGTTCTGATAGCTGTTGATGCTGCTTTATCATCTGAAATGATTCAATTTTCTAGTACCCAGGAGATTGAGTTTGTCGGTGTTAAAGTAAATTTTAAATCTTTTAATGCTTTCATTAGTTGTTCCTATATTCCACCATTGTCAGACATGGTGGTATATTTAAATCATTTAGAGGCAATTCAGTTTGTCTCCTCTTTAGTTTCCAGTCAAGACTTGCTCATAGTTGTAGGTGATTTTAATTTACCCGCTTTAGCATGGTCACTAACAGATGAATCCACCACGTTGCTGCCCTCTTTGTCACATGACTTTATTGATGGCCTTTAGGCTTATCTTTATCCCAAGTCAATCCTGTCTTAAATTCTAAAGAAAATCGTTAGATCTTATTTTTGTATTGATTCTTCTTATTGTGAGGTTTCTAGGATCGAACCATTTGTTCTTCCAGAAGACAAATTTCATCCTACATTAAATTTAAAAATTGATTTGCCCTTGCTTTCACCATTACTTGGTTTAAATGAGTTACCTCTAACTAGGTGCTTTCGCAAGACTGACTTTGCCAGCCTTAATGAAAACATTGCTACTACTGATTGGTCTTATCTGTACAATTGTAGAGATATGAGCTGTTCGTTTTTTCTATGATACTCTGAATTCACTCCCTGATATTTGTGTGCCCTTGGTAGGCTGGAGCGGCTTAACAAACCTCCCTGGTTCTCCCTGTAAGTTATCCAATTTGAAAAAAATGTGAAGACACGATATTATAAGAAGTTTCCAAAACACGTCGTTCATCAGATTATGCCTTGTATACAGTCGCTCGTTCAAAATTCATGATGCTCAATACACAATGCTATAAGAATTATCTTCAGCGGTGTAAGCTTCAGTTTTCTTCTGACCCTAAACAATTTTATAACTTTGTTAATTCTAAACGTAAGACCTCTGTGCACCCATCTTTTTTGTCTTTTCAAAATAAAAAGCAAGCACTGATCAGGCAATTGCCGATATGTTTGCGAGTTTTTTCAAAACAACTTATTCCTCAACGGAATATCGAGCAAGTCCGTATCCTTATCATTTAAAAAGGCTAATTGCATTTTCAATCCAGTGATTGATGAAAGTTCTATTCTTAGCGAACTTAAATTAGTTAAACCTGTTTATTCTCCGGGGCCAGATGGTCTTCCTGGATGCGTACTCAGGTTCTGTGCAAACGCATTATGTAAACCCATTTTAAAATTGTTTCTATTGTCTGTCGAATCTTCCTCTTTTCCATCTATTTGGAAGGAGTCGTATATCATTCCTCTGCATAAAAATGGCAAAAAGTCCGAAGCCTCTAACTATAGGGGTATCTCAAAATTGTCCGCTATTCCGAAAGCTTTTGAGAAAATTATAACTTCTCAATTGCAACATTTTTGCAGCTCTATTATTTCGCCATCCCAACATGGGTTTGTGAAACGTAGATCTACAACCACTAACCTTTTAGAATTTACATCAGTAATTATCAAGGGGTTTAAAAATGGTAAACAAACTGATGTAATATATACTGACTTTAGCAAAGCCTTTGATTCCGTTAATCATACCCTATTACTTTCTAAGCTGAGCGACATTGGGTTTCCACCCCTTTTCCTTTCTTGGGTTCGTGAATATTTAACAAATAGAAAACAGAAGGTACTTTTTAAGTCTTCTTTTCCGCTTCCATTCCTGTGACTTCTGGTGTACCTCAAGGTAGTCATCTTGGCCCTCTGCTCTTCACACTATTCATTAACGATCTTCCATCAGTCATTGTTCATTCGCGTGTGCTTATGTATGCTGACGATGTCAAGATTTGTCTTACTCATAAAGATACAGATTCATTTAGTCGGCTACAAGCTGATCTTAAAAACTTTCAATCCTGGTGCCAGTTTAATCTACTAAATCTTAACACTACCAAATGTAAGGTAATGACTTTTTCCGTAACTCTCCCCAACTGGTCACTTATTTTCTAAACAATAGCCCTTTAGAACGTTTAAATAATATAAATGATTTGGGCGTACTTATGGACCATAAGTTAAATTTTAACACCCACATTTCCACCACGGTCGCAAAGGCCATGAGTGTCCTGGGTTTCATTAAAAGATGGTCAAAGAATTTGATGACCCCTATACAACTAAAGTTCTTTTTACTTCGCTTGTCCGTCCTATTTTAGAGTATGGATCTTGCATTTGGTCACCTCAATATGAGTCGCACCAGATTAGACTCTGAATCCGTTCAAAAGCAGTTTTTGCTATTTGCTCTTCGTGGCTTAAGCTGGGATCGCAATGTCAATTTGCCTTCGTATTCTAGTAGACTTCTCTTGATTAACCTTCCGTCCCTAACTAACCGTAGAATTATGCTTGGTGTCATTTTTATGCACAAGCTCCTAATTGGTGATATCGACTCGCCTGAGTTATTAAACAGGTGAATCTGTCGGTACCATGTAGTGACGGAGTAGACATCCTTTGATACCTTTATCCCTTAGTCGTTGTTCTTCTAACTATGCTATGCATGAACCTTAGGGTCCTCTGCTCTGATTACAACCTTTCTCTATTCCCTGTAATCAGCTCAGAGTTTTCTATTAATATGCTTAA
>NW_027172748.1:0-1199 GCF_018151085.1 Drosophila tropicalis | reverse complement strand
CACGGGCTCACCTGTTATTCCTGAAGGATCTCTCTCTATTCTTGGTTTTTTTCCCTTGGTGGCACTTGTTGGTTTCTCTCACTGTTTCGCAATCCGACTGATCACTCACGTGGCTACTGGCGAAGTGATTTTTCCCTAATTCTAGCTCTCTGTTCAAACCCACCCTTGCTCTGCCTACTTATGTCCTAACGGTGAAAACATTCGATGCGTCTTGTGCTTTGGCACGCGTCACGATCGCCGTCTCTCTCTTTCACTTTCGATTTCTTTGCTTTTCCATTTGGCGTCAGCTCGCGGCGCAGCGACCGATGCTGAGAGATTGCACACTCAGCGACGCGTCGACGAGGCTGCCACGCCAAGTCGTTAGTCAGAAAGAGATAGATTTAGATCATGAGCATCGTCTGTCGAAAAGAACTACAGTTAATTCCATGTTGGAACATTTAAATATGCCCTCCATGGGCGTAACGAAAGATAACCAGCAAAGGGCCCTGCATGGGCGTAGTTTACTTAACTATATACATCGGAAGGGGAACGGTAATGGGGTGTCAGACGCTGCCAAGTATTGTGACTCGTCACACGGTGTCCTTTCTTCGCGTGGACGAAATGGGCCCTGACCCGTCCGTGCGGCTTCAGTTGGATTCTGAAAAACCGGTGGTACACCCACACCAAGAAGAAATGGTTCCGACGTGAGCTCGGGCCGGCGCTCCTACTGGATTGTTGGGTAATACTGATGTTGGGAGTGCGTGTCGATAGCCGAGGTCGGGCCTCTTCGTCGTTGGGGCCTGGGTCGGTCTCTTTCTGGCTGGTGTCCATCGGGGGAGCACCTAGTGTCGACCACGGGTTGACCGGTTCGTACTCAGACCGCGGAGGGGTGTCCAGTGTGAGACAAGTCCTGCCGGCGTGGATCCTCCGTAGGACAGGCGGTAGTATGACCACTGACATGATAACTAACCACTCCGTTCGTGTCGCGCCCAGCGTCGATGGTACGTAAATCGATTGTTTTCCCCTGTTTGTAGGGTTTGTCCCTCTGACGATTGCTCCTCTAAAGGACCGGGGGCGACCACCTACATGCTGCGGGGCTGAATCGGGGTGTCGGGTTGGTTCATATCCTGCTGTGCACCAGGTACGATGAGTACTACTGCTTCTTGTTCCTTCTCGCATATTCTCGTCAGCAATCTGGGCTATATTTGCCTCATAATCAT
>NW_027172747.1:0-440 GCF_018151085.1 Drosophila tropicalis | reverse complement strand
TTTCTTGGCGTACTCCGTGCAATGTGTCATCCTTAATGAAATGCGAGGAGCGATATCTTTCCCATAACTCAGTTGGAGATGAGGACAAAGTAAAGTTCGAGTTAAAGTGGATGGTCTCATGCAAGAACCTGACTCCTTAATATTGTCAAAATTTGAGACACCAATCGGTTTCAGTAGTTTCTGAATGCATAGCGATTGTTGGTACTCGCTCAGCTGAAGAAAGCTTTGACAATGAATTTGAGCTTTATAAATTGAGTCAATGTGTCATGGGTAGGCCAGGGTCGTAGTGCCCTAAGTAAGCTCTCTGTTCTGCATGGTTTGGTCCTGTTTTTACAGTAGATGTGGCTGCAGAGCCAGAAATAGAAGGGCATATGTGAATGTTGGTACCACTATCGCCGGTAAATTTTTACTTTATTTGCATTTTGAGTTTTCCAGTTTCC
>NW_027172746.1:0-509 GCF_018151085.1 Drosophila tropicalis | reverse complement strand
AGATCAACAGTGCAGCCAATGCTCACTGTCACATGACAAAAAAAGAAATTTGCACACCAATTATTTGTATCAACGGCAAAAGAAAATCACCCTGCTACTTCAATCGACTGCCAAGCTTGCAAGAGAGCCTTTGCCATACAGAAATTTATGACAATGGAGAATTTATCTTGAATTGAGGTAAAAATTAGATATTCAGCATAGTTTCCCATTCCAACATGGCAAAAGACATCTACAACCCCCAATTTGGCACATCCCATATAATAAAACATTAAGAAACATGCAAAACGAAGAGAGAAACCCTTCTGAAACAATTGTGACGAGTCACATTTCCATTGCTGCTTAAACTACGCCCATGTGGGGCCCCTCTGTATTGTTACTTTTATTTTCATACGCCCATGGAGGGCACATTAAATACCTCAACACAAAAACTAACTGTAATTCCTTTTTTTGATAGGCAATATTTACGATCGCCGCCTCTCTCTCTTTCTAACTACCGTCTTGATGCGGCC
>NW_027172745.1:0-2344 GCF_018151085.1 Drosophila tropicalis | reverse complement strand
ATGTAGGAGGTAAATGAAGTGTGAATAATGAAATGTTGTACTTATTACATCCGCCGATGCAAGCAATGATGTTACAATTCGTTGGCGGGTGCCAATTTCTTCTTGGTATGGTGAGCGACTGATTAATTAAGAACGCGCGAGATTTTTCGTTCAAAAATTATGCTTTATTCTATATTAGCAGGTAGCTGTTAATCAATCGCTGGATCGCAAAAGCACGAGGGCAACAGTGCCACAGAAACTGAATGAACATTCAATCACACAACAAGCACCAGTATCAACGGAAACAAGGAATCCATATCTCTTGTCGTATAACGATCCGGTGATACAAATGATACTAGGGATGTTTCATGAAGAGAATCTTCATAGTGGACATGAGACACTACGTGGGATAGCTCGGCAACAATACCACATCATTAAAGTGCAGCCGATGGTCCGAAATGTGATCCAGGGCTGCGTAGCATGCACCAAGTACCGGCTTCAGTTCTATAAACAAGTAGGACGATGTCAAACATTATAATGCGGCAATGCAACGAACTTTGTTGGAGAAAACAACCAACAACACACTCAAGAAGTACAATTTAAGTTTATGCCACCACGGTCTCCACATTTTTGGGGAATATGGAAAGCTACGGTAAAATCCGCTAAACATTTACTGTTGAAAAACGTATCGACAAAAAAAGACGTTTGTCGGTGGCAATGACGATCTGCCTAATGAATCGGACCAACATAACCCGATTCAACCCCAAACCAGGCATATACTATGAAAGTATATTGGGCCGACTTGAAGACATTTTCAGAGGGAGTAGTATAGGTTGGAGAAATATGCGTGTTAATGAAGATTCCAGAGGCGTGCACAGCAATGCAGACCAACTTCGAGCATGTCAACACGGAACTACGAACAGGAAATGTTCTTTTTCATACCAAACGACGACGGCGATCACAGTTAGATATAATTGGGAACATTGCGAACGCCTTATTTGTTGGTGGACGCAAAATATGCAACAGAGATGTCAGGCACCATACGAAAAGTTAAATCAAATGAAGAATATTTATTGAACATGCTACAAAGCCAGACATCTGTAATTGACTCAACAATAAACACCATTAAACGAGGCGAAGTCACAATTGAAAATCAGATGAAACTAATGGAACAGCAGATGAGCAACATAACCAAGGTCCAGGACAATGCGGTAAAGGCATTGCAATGGTGTATCACGCTAACTACCCAGATGACAGTTATTGCATGAAATTTACAACGAATTCAAAACGAAATTTCCAGAGTATTTACAGATGCCCATCATGGCAGCTTCGGGAACACCCGAACCAATTCAAGAGACATTTTCCGTTTGGTATGGAGTTGCCAGTTCCAGATAACGATGTCTTGCAATTATATGCCTTAATGAAGGGACAAGGCACATTCGCAAACAATCATGTGATATTTAAAGTAACGTTTCCATTAGTGGCAGTGCAACTGTATAACCTGGTACCCATTCCAGCAATAGGAACTCATGGGATTGTAATCATGAACATTAAAATTCCCATTATTGCTGTCAACAAAGAACAGAATCAATACATTGGGCTCTCAAGAGCCGATTTGGAACAATGCCATCAGCTCAACAACGAACAATATATTTGTTTTAATAAACAAACGACGTTTACGGTTAATAGCAACTGTGAGTTCCAACTATTCAAAAACACAAAATCATCAACTTGTCAGATACAACACACAAACAGGTCATTCGTGTGGTACGACATGTATCACAAAAGTCAGTGGATTTTAGCAACCACCAGACCAATTGACCTAGCAGTGACCTGTGACGATAATATACAAGGTGCCATTATCAAGAAGACTGGATTGTTACGACGTGTACAGCAAGGAGTTCTGCTATCCGAATAACAGGTCACCGTATAGCTACGACACACACAATTAAATTGTCATATGTCCGATTTGGCAACTTCACTATTGTCCCGACAAAAGCAGCGCCAACAACAACACAATTCACGAAGATGCAGCTAAGTTACGACGAAAAAGACAATATTCAAGGAAAAGTGGAACCAGGGCAAAACTGTAAGTTACCAGAAGACCCAGCCAGCCGGCATAGCATGTGATCGTCTCCTTCGTAGCTCTAACACTGCCGTTGGTTGTTGTGATAGTATTTGGAATAAGGAGATGTTCTCAAACCCCAAGGCTCTATGGTCCAGAGCACACAACCGGTAGGATCGTCAATCCTATGACGACTCTCGCTGCAGCAAATCTTGCCCCAAGAAATTTTGCGGTCACCGTTGAAGCAAAATATTGGGGTTTAGATTATATAAAACAAGATAACAATATGACAATCATATG
>NW_027172744.1:12500-50371 GCF_018151085.1 Drosophila tropicalis | reverse complement strand
ACAGAAAATCAATGATAATCATGCTATTATATAATTCCGAAAAATTAACGCACTGTATTCATATAAATCTATCAACACTTTATCAAATTAATGACATTTATTCTATGTTAAAATGCAAGCAAAATAATTTAAATAAACTATAAGTCATATTTTATGATAAATTTGGTTCATGTTAATAGATTACAATGTCCTTATATGGAAAAAATGCACACTATTATTATAATATTATTGAAATATTACAACTCTAATGATGAATTTTCCATAATGGATATTCAGGTTCATCGGGCTTAACCTCTAAGCAGTTTCACGTACTATTTAACTCTCTATTCAGAGTTCTTTTCAACTTTCCCTCACGGTACTTGTTTACTATCGGTCTCATGGTTATATTTAGTTTTAGATGGAGTTTACCACCCACTTAGTGCTGCACTATCAAGCAACACGACTCTTTGGAAACACCATCTAGTAATCATTAACGTTATACGGGCCTGGCACCCTCTATGGGTAAATGGCCTCATTTAAGAAGGACTTAAATCGTTAATTTCTCATACTAGAATATTGATGCTCCATACACTGCATCTCACATTTGCCATAAAGACAAAGTGACTTAGTGCTGAACTATTTTCTTTTCGCTCGCCGCTACTAAGAAAATCCTTGTTAGTTTCTTTTCCTCCCCTAATTAATATGCTTAAATTCAGGGGGTAGTCCCATATGAGTTGAGGTTGTATATACACACAAATATATTATTAAATATATTAAAACCATTGTAAATTTCTAATTTAAGTGAAGAATAATATTATGACAATTGTTTTTCATTTCATATCATTAATAAGAGGCAATTCTAGATTAAAATTTTATATTTTTTATGCTAAACATTCCTCAGTATCATTTGATTTGAAAAAGAAAATTATACATCTTCATTTTTCTCATACATATGAGAGCCAATGTGTTTCAATTATTATTAATATTATGAATATACATATATATATATATCCAATAATATACCATATGCTTTAATATTTCGTAAAATACTAAAACAACTTATTTAGCATAGTCTTACAACCCTCAACCATATGTAGTCCAAGCAGCACTCTAAAATTAATTAAAGTACCATAACAGCATGGACTGCGATATGCGTTCAAAATGTCGATGTTCATGTGTCCTGCAGTTCACACGATGACGCACAGTTTGCTGCGTTCTTCATCGACCCATGAGCCGAGTGATCCACCGCTTAGAGTGATTAATAAATTGTTTGTTTATTTCATTACGTCAATAATATTTTTATTGAAAGAAATTAAAAATACACCATTTTACTGGCATATATCAATTCCTTCAATAAAATCTTAACCCAAACGAATGCTGCGAAATGTCTTAGTTAACATAAATGATTGAATACTGGACTTGATAATTTATAAAAGATGATAAATTTTGTAAGCGATCAAATTATGTAAAACGTTAACCTTAAATGCAGGTACAACATTGTACATTTGGGATGTTGCTTTAACCATTGAATGCCCAAACCAATAATGGCCAATACAATACGCAACGCCTGTATATTATGGTACATATACACGCAAATAAATAAGATATACAAAAATCATTTTCAATCTCCGATCGGAATACATAATTTTTATTTATGGCTGGCAAAACACCATAATTTAAAGAGTTTTAGCATATTTTGCTACCGTCCGTCAATTGTTGTTTAATTTTATACTCTTTTTTTTTATCCTTGGGTAAATAGGATAGAATTTAGTTCTTATGCTCTCATCTTTAATTTCATTTTCATCTTATATATCTTATAATAATTTGGAATTTATTTATTTTAATAACGGTTGGAAAATACAATAATGATCCTTCCGCAGGTTCACCTACGGAAACCTTGTTACGACTTTTACTTCCTCTAAATAATCAAGTTCGGTCAACTTTTGCGAAACAACCGTAACACGCAAGGCGTCACAGTGATCACGTCCGGAGACCTCACTAAATAATTCAATCGGTAGTAGCGACGGGCGGTGTGCACAAAGGGCAGGGACGTAATCAATGCGAGTTAATGACTCACACTTACTAGGAATTCCAAGTTCATGTGAACAGTTTCAGTTCACAATCCCAAGCATGAAAGTGGTTCAGCGGTTTACCCGGACCTCTCGGTCTAGGAAATACACGTTGATACTTTCATTGTAGCGCGCGTGCAGCCCAGGACATCTAAGGGCATCACAGACCTGTTATTGCTCAATCTCATTATTGCTAGACGCAATTTGTCCATTTAAGAAGCTAGTGTCCTTATAATGGGACAAACCAACAGGTACGGCTCCACTTATATAAACACATTCAAACACAATAAACATTTTACTGCTACCATGAATGAAGGCAATATAAGCTTCAACACCATAATCCTGAAGATATCTATTTAATATATTTGAGTCTCGTTCGTTATCGGAATTAACCAGACAAATCACTCCACGAACTAAGAACGGCCATGCACCACCACCCATAGATTCGAGAAAGAGCTATCAATCTGTCTTACACACTTATGTTCGGACCTGGTAAGTTTTCCCGTGTTGAGTCAAATTAAGCCGCAGGCTCCACTCCTGGTGGTGCCCTTCCGTCAATTCCTTTAAGTTTCAGCTTTGCAACCATACTTCCCCCGGAGCCCAAAAGCTTTGGTTTCCCGGGAAGCGACTGAGAGAGCCATAAAAGTAGCTACACCCAATTGCTAGCTGGCATCGTTTATGGTTAGAACTAGGGCGGTATCTGATCGCCTTCGAACCTCTAACTTTCGTTCTTGATTAATGAAAACATCTTTGGCAAATGCTTTCGCTTAAGTTAGTCTTACGACGGTCCAAGAATTTCACCTCTCGCGTCGTAATACTAATGCCCCCAAACTGCTTCTATTAATCATTACCTCTTGATCTGAAAACCAATGAAAGCAGAACAGAGGTCTTATTTCATTATCCCATGCACAGAATATTCAGGCATTTGAAGCCTGCTTTAAGCACTCTAATTTGTTCAAAGTAATTGTACCGGCCCACAAAAACACTCGATGAAGAGCACTAATGTAGGTTTTTAAATAGGAGGAATATATAAAAAAGTACAAGTACTTAATTACATATAAGAACTCCACCGATAATACGCTTACATACATAAAGGTATAGTACTAACTACAAATGTATGTTGTACTACCCGTATGAAGCACAAGTTCAACTACGAACGTTTTAACCGCAACAACTTTAATATACGCTATTGGAGCTGGAATTACCGCGGCTGCTGGCACCAGACTTGCCCTCCAATTGGTCCTTGTTAAAGGATTTAAAGTGTACTCATTCCAATTACAGGGCCTCGGATATGAGTCCTGTATTGTTATTTTTCGTCACTACCTCCCCGAGCTGGGAGTGGGTAATTTACGCGCCTGCTGCCTTCCTTAGATGTGGTAGCCGTTTCTCAGGCTCCCTCTCCGGAACCGAACCCTGATTCCCCGTTACCCGTTGCAACCATGGTAGTCCTAGATACTACCATCAAAAGTTGATAGGGCAGACATTTGAAAGATCTGTCGTCGGTACAAGACCATACGATCTGCATGTTATCTAGAGTTCAACCAATATAACGATCAATTGATCGCTTGGTTTTAGTCTAATAAAAGCACACGTCCCAAAAGGTCCGTGTTTTAATTGCATGTATTAGCTCTAGAATTACCACAGTTATCCAAGTAACTGTTAACGATCTAAGGAACCATAACTGATATAATGAGCCTTTTGCGGTTTCACTTTTAATTCGTGTGTACTTAGACATGCATGGCTTAATCTTTGAGACAAGCATATAACTACTGGCAGGATCAACCAGAATAATGTTATTATTTAATGTGTTGTTAAAAACATGAATATATGAATTTAGACAAACGCATATTTTAAAATATTTAAAGATACTTGACAATATTATATATTTTTCAATAAAATAAAATATATTATTTGTGGTAACATTTTACGAATACGGCCAAAATTTAATAGCGTTCATTTTCGTTTTTCATTAATTGTATAAATTTTCAATAATAATGATCAAAAATATCTTTATTTTTACACTTACAAAATATATAATCACATTTGCTTTAATTTTGTTTATTTTCAAATAAAATAAACATTTGTATTTTGATATTAAATTTAAAATTTAAATAGAAATTGATATTTAATGTGTGATTTTATATATTAAGTAAAACCATCACTCAAATTTAATGTGACGAATGTTTTTTAATTATAAGGAAAAGTTAATTCAATAAAAATGACTTGATTTTAATAAAAAAAAATAATAATTTTGCTCTATATAAAAGATCAATTAGTTAATTTGCGAACATAACAAGATTTATGACGCAATTCTCATATTTACCTTTTTATATAAAAAGGTTAAAGATTATGAACAATTAAACTAAGAACTAATTTAATGCTCATAATCTTTATTTTGTATTAACGATAAATCCAAATATAACCAGTGAATAAACTTCAGCAGAGAGAACGCTCCTAAGACCGTTTCATCATACACCTTGGAATACCTTGGTAGGCTTTTTCATTATCTTTTTATTTGATATATTAAATTTGAAGTAGAGCATAACCTTCAATTAGTCTGAACAACCACTGTTCATCATGAGTAGGTTTTGTGACACGCTTTCTCGAAATCGCCCATTTATGTTTGAAGGTACCACTCAACAATAATTTTTCATATGTATTTTTATAAATACCATTAAACTTCATTATAATATATAAATAAATTGACATTGCCGATTATAAATGCATAAGACATATGTATTTGAGAACTGTACCGATATTACATATGACTGACCATGCTCGACATCACACCACCTAAGTAGGTTTTGTGCCACGCTTTCTCGAAATCGCCCATTTATGTTTGAAGGTACCACTCAACAATAATTTTTCATATGTATTTTTATAAATACCATTAAACTTCATTATAATATATAAATAAATTGACATTGCCGATTATAAATGCATAAGACATATGTATTTGAGAACTGTACCGATATTACATATGACTGACCATGCTCGACATCACACCACCTAAGTAGGTTTTGTGCCACGCTTTCTCGAAATCGCCCATTTATGTTTGAAGGTACCACTCAACAATAATTTTTCATATGTATTTTTATAAATACCATTAAACTTCATTATAATATATAAATAAATTGACATTGCCGATTATAAATGCATAAGACATATGTATTTGAGAACTGTACCGATATTACATATGACTGACCATGCTCGACATCACACCACCTAAGTAGGTTTTGTGCCACGCTTTCTCGAAATCGCCCATTTATGTTTGAAGGTACCACTCAACAATAATTTTTCATATGTATTTTTATAAATACCATTAAACTTCATTATAATATATAAATAAATTGACATTGCCGATTATAAATGCATAAGACATATGTATTTGAGAACTGTACCGATATTACATATGACTGACCATGCTCGACATCACACCACCTAAGTAGGTTTTGTGCCACGCTTTCTCGAAATCGCCCATTTATGTTTGAAGGTACCACTCAACAATAATTTTTCATATGTATTTTTATAAATACCATTAAACTTCAATATAATATATAAATAAACTGACATTGCCGATTATAAATGCATAAGACATATGTATTTGAGAACTGTACCGATATTACATATGACTGACCATGCTCGACATCACACCACCTAAGTAGGTTTTGTGCCACGCTTTCTCGAAATCGCCCATTTATGTTTGAAGGTACCACTCAACAATAATTTTTCATGTGTATTTTTATAAATACCATTAAACTTCATTATAATATATAAATAAATTGACATTGCCGATTATAAATGCATAAGACATATGTATTTGAGAACTGTACCGATATTACATATGACTGACCATGCTCGACATCACACCACCTAAGTAGGTTTTGTGCCACGCTTTCTCGAAATCGCCCATTTATGTTTGAAGGTACCACTCAACAATAATTTTTCATATGTATTTTTATAAATACCATTAAACTTCAATATAATATATAAATAAACTGACATTGCCGATTATAAATGCATAAGACATATGTATTTGAGAACTGTACCGATATTACATATGACTGACCATGCTCGACATCACACCACCTAAGTAGGTTTTGTGCCACGCTTTCTCGAAATCGCCCATTTATGTTTGAAGGTACCACTCAACAATAATTTTTCATATGTATTTTTATAAATACCATTAAACTTCATTATAATATATAAATAAATTGACATTGCCGATTATAAATGCATAAGACATATGTATTTGAGAACTGTACCGATATTACATATGACTGACCATGCTCGACATCACACCACCTAAGTAGGTTTTGTGCCACGCATTCTCGAAATCGCCCATTTATGTGTGAAGGTACCGCTCAATAATAAATTAACATTTTTTTTTATAAATATGTTTTTATACGATATGCATATCCCATATGATATGGATGATCCCATATGATAAATGAGCAAAATTTATATTTTTAATATTGAGTAAAATTTTTTTTCATATAAATGGGATAATAAATAAGCCCCATACGTTATGATATTTTTTCATATGATATGAGATATTTATACGATATGCATATCCCATATGATATGGATGTTCCCATATGATAAATGGGCAAAATAAATATTTTCAATACTGAGTAAAATTTTTTTCATATAAATGGGATAATAAATAAATCCCATACGTTATGATATTTTTTCATATGATATGAGATGTTCATACGATATGCATATCCCATATGATATGGATGTTCCCATATGATAAATGGGCAAAATTTATATTTTTAATATTAAGTAAAATTTTTTTTCATATAAATGGGATAATAAATAAATCCCATACGTTATGATATTTTTTCATATGATATGAGATATTTATACAAAATGCATATCCCATATGATATGGAAGTTCCCATATGATATTGAAATTTTTTTCATATAAATGAGATAATAAATAAATCCCATACGTTATGATATTTTTTCATATGATATGAGATATTTATACAAAATGCATATCCCATATGATATGGATGTTCCCATATGATATTGAAATTTTTTTCAAATAAATGGGATAATAAATAAATCCCATACGTTATGATATTTTTTCATATGATATGAGATGTTCATACGATATGCATTTCCCATATGATATGGATGTTCCCATATGATAAGTGGGCATAATTTATATTTTTAATATTGAGTAAAATTTTTTTCATATAAATGGTATAATAAATAAATCCCATACGTTATGATATTTTTTCATATGATATGAGATATTTATACAAAATGCATATCCCATATGATATTGAAATTTTTTTCATATAAATGGGATAATAAATAAATCCCATACGTTATGATATTTTTTTCATATGATATGAGATATTTATACAAAATGCATATCCCATATGATATGGATGTTCCCATATGATATTGAAATTTTTTTCATATAAATGGGATAATAAATAAGCCCCATACGTTATGATATTTTTTCATATGATATGAGATATTTATACGATATGCATATCCCATATGATATGGATGTTCCCATATGATAAATGGGCAAAATAAATATTTTCAATATTGAGTAAAATTTTTTTTCATATAAATGGGATAATAAATAAATCCCATACGTTATGATATTTTTTCATATGATATGAGATGTTCATACGATATGCATATCCCATATGATATGGATGTTCCCATATGATAAATGGGCAAAATTTATATTTTTAATATTAAGTAAAATTTTTTTTCATATAAATGGGATAATAAATAAATCCCATACGTTATGATATTTTTTCATATGATATGAGATATTTATACAAAATGCATATCCCATATGATATGGAAGTTCCCATATGATATTGAAATTTTTTTCATATAAATGAGATAATAAATAAATCCCATACGTTATGATATTTTTTCATATGATATGAGATATTTATACAAAATGCATATCCCATATGATATGGATGTTCCCATATGATATTGAAATTTTTTTCATATAAATGGGATAATAAATAAATCCCATACGTTATGATATTTTTTCATATGATATGAGATGTTCATACGATATGCATTTCCCATATGATATGGATGTTCCCATATGATAAGTGGGCATAATTTATATTTTTAATATTGAGTAAAATTTTTTTTCATATAAATGGTATAATAAATAAATCCCATACGTTATGATATTTTTTCATATGATATGAGATATTTATACAAAATGCATATCCCATATGATATTGAAATTTTTTTCATATAAATGGGATAATAAATAAATCCCATACGTTATGATATTTTTTCATATGATATGAGATATTTATACAAAATGCATATCCCATATGATATTGAAATTTTTTCATATAAATGGATAATAAATAAATCCCATACGATGAATTTTTTCATATGATATGAGATATTTATACAAAATGCATACCCATATGATATGAAATTTTTCATATTAATGATAATAAATAAATCCCATACTTTTTATTTTTTTTCATATGATATGAGATATTTATACAAAATGCATATCCCATATGATATGGATGTTCCCATATGATAATGGGCAAAATTTATTATTTTTAATATTGAGTAAATTTTTTTCATATAAATGGGATAATAAATAAATCCCATACGTTATGATATTTTTTCATATGATATGAGATATTTATACAAAATGCATATCCCATATGATATGGAAGTTCCCATATGATAATGGATAAAAAAAAATAGTATATATTTTATAGAATAATCATAGATATTGAAATTTTTTTATATAAATGGTATAATAAATAAATCCCATACGTTATGATATTTTTTCATATGATATGAGATATTTATACAAAATGCATATCCCATATGATATGGAAAAAAGAAAATTTTTTTTCATATAAATGGGATAATAAATAAATCCCATACGTTATGATATTTTTTCATATGATATGAGATATTTATACAAAATGCATATCCCATATGATATGGATGTTCCCATATGATAAATGGGCAAAATTAATATTTTTAATAGTGAGTACAATTTTTTTCATATAAATGGGATAATAAATAAATCCCATACGTTATGATATTTTTTCATATGATATGAGATATTCATACAATATGCATATCCCATATATGGATGTTCCCACTTTTTTTCAATATAATGAGGAGATAATAAATACGGAAGAATTTGTAATCCACATTTTATTGCATCACTAAAAAGATTACGATTCATTTGGCTACATTATGACGATCACAGTTGAAACCGCCATTTTCGTTCTTTTAAGTTATATACTTATAATAATTTTATTTTCCCTTTGTAATAGGGACAGTAGGAATCTCTTAAAATACATATGTTGCGTCACTAAAATGATGACGATTCATTTGGGTACATTATGACGATCACAGTTGAAACCGCCATTTTCGTTCTTTTAAGTTATATACTTATAATAATTTTATTTTCCCTTTTTAATAGGGACAGTAGGAATCTCTTAAAATACATATGTTGCGTCACTAAAATGATGACGATTCATTTGGGTACATTATGACGATCACAGTTGAAACCGCCATTTTCGTTCTTTTAAGTTATATACTTATAATAATTTTATTTTCCCTTTTTAATAGGGACAGTAGGAATCTCTTAAAATACATATGTTGCGTCACTAAAATGATGACGATTCATTTGGGTACATTATGACGATCACAGTTGAAACCGCCGTTTTCGTTCTTTTAAGTTATATACTTATAATAATTTTATTTTCCCTTTTTAATAGGGACAGTAGGAATCTCTTAAAATACATATGTTGCGTCACTAAAATGATGACGATTCATTTGGGTACATTATGACGATCACAGTTGGAACCGCCGTTTTCGTTCTTTTAAGTTATATACTTATAATAATTTTATTTTCCCTTTTTAATAGGGACAGTAGGAATCTCTTAAAATACATATGTTGCGTCACTAAAATGATGACGATTCATTTGGGTACATTATGACGATCACAGTTGGAACCGCCGTTTTCGTTCTTTTAAGTTATATACTTATAATAATTTTATTTTCCCTTTTTAATAGGGACAGTAGGAATCTCTTAAAATACATATGTTGCGTCACTAAAATGATGACGATTCATTTGGGTACATTATGACGATCACAGTTGGAACCGCCGTTTTCGTTCTTTTAAGTTATATACTTATAATAATTTTATTTTCCCTTTTTAATAGGGACAGTAGGAATCTCTTAAAATACATATGTTGCGTCACTAAAATGATGACGATTCATTTGGGTACATTATGACGATCACAGTTGGAACCGCCGTTTTCGTTCTTTTAAGTTATATACTTATAATAAATAATAATACTTATTATATGAAATACTCTCCATATAATAAAAATACATCGGCAATTTAAAAATCGAATCATCAAGCAAAGGATAAGCTTCAGTGGATCGCAGTATGGCAGCTGCTCAACCACTTACAACACCTTGCCTGTTACAAAAGTCGTTTACAATTGATTCTAGGCTTTGTCATTGTATTAAATAATGTTTTAATAAGTAACTAGCGCGGCATCAGGTGATCGAAGATCCTCCCAATTTACTATGTTACAAATAACATTGGCATCACATCCATTGTCGTTTATAAAATAAACTTTTAATGGTTTAGAAGCCATACAATGCAAATTGCCCCTTATTTATCATTGCAGTCCAGCACGGATACGACCTTAGAGGCGTTCAGGCATAATCCAACGGACGTAGCGTCATACCACTGTTCGCTCGAACAAGTATTGTGCCATTGGTCCGTACCTGCGGTTCCTCTCGTACTACGCAGGAATGCTGTCGCAACAACGTTTTGTCATTAGTAGGGTAAAACTAACCTGTCTCACGACGGTCTAAACCCAGCTCACGTTCCCTTGCATGGGTGAACAATCCAACGCTTGGTGAATTTTGCTTCACAATGATAGGAAGAGCCGACATCGAAGGATCAAAAAGCGACGTCGCTATGAACGCTTGGCCGCCACAAGCCAGTTATCCCTATGGTAACTTTTCTGACACCTCTTGTTAAAAACTCTTTAAACCAAAAGGATCGATAGGCCGAGCTTTTGCTGTCCCTGTGTGTACTGAACACCGAGATCAAGTCAGCATTTGCCCTTTTGCTCTATGTGTGGTTTCTGTCCGCACTGAGCTGGCCTTGGGACACCTCCGTTATTATTTGAGAGATGTACCGCCCCAGTCAAACTCCCTACCTGGCAATGTCCTTGAATTGGATCATACCTGAGTAATTGGAGTTATACCAAAAATTTCAAATTGAAAATACATAAATGCAATCTCTCATTAAAGAATTTGTTTGCGATTATATAACAAACTCGTGATACTTTGATCAAGAAGCTTGCATCAAAACCCAATACCATAAGATATAATAAATATATCCGTATAATGGCTAGGAAATGATACACGTTCCATTTAATCAAGTAAGTAAGGAAACAATAAGAGTAGTGGTATTTCATTGGCGATATCAAACACAAGGAATAATATCTCCCACTTATTCTACACCTCTTATGTCTCCTTACACTGCCAGATTAGAGTCAAGCTCAAAAGGGTCTTCTTTCCCCGCTAATTATTCCAAGCCCGTTCCCTTGGCTGTGGTTTCGCTAGATAGTAGATAGGGACAGTAGGAATCTCGTTAATCCATTCATGCGCGTCACTAATTAGATGACGAGGCATTTGGCTATTTTTTTTTTTTTTTTTTTTTTTTTTTGATCGCTAAGGAAGGAAATCTTCTAAAGATACGAGCAAACCTTTATGGAAAAATCTCGCATGCACGATTCACTGTGTCATCAGAACAATTAAGTTCTACAGTGCCTACGTACTAAAACCACCTCAATTCTATAGATGTGCGATGTTTGTACCTTTTTAGGTGTTATGCCAAGGTAGCAGGCAAAAATATAAGAAGCTAGAGTATGATACGCCTAGCTCTCGTATACCCAGCACAATACATGAAGTATTTGAATGACGTCACTCCGCCGTTCACTGCTCTGACGCTAATGATTTTGCTATCATTAGCGGTGAGGAGGTCCTTTGCTATCAATCGTTTGACCGACTGACCGCTCCAGACTCCTCTCCAGTTGAGTGTGACGGAGTGAAACTCGATGTCACCTGTCGCTCCGAAAGATCGCCGCAGTTGTGATCTTATGTCAGCTCTGTCGTACCTTTCAACCTTACGCTGATGCGCTTGGTCTAAGGAATGTCCGTCTGTCACCACCTGGATGTCAATCACATAAATGTGATTCTGTCGGATTCCCACCAGGTCCGGTTTATTTAACCCCGAGTCGCAATGCAGACTTGGTTCGACATGGACAACGCAGCCTCTGCCTTCAAGCCCCCGCTTGACGGCATTTACTACGCTGTTGTGTCTAGCTACCCGCCTCCCATGCGTACGATAGCATTTTTGCAAGATGTGGTTTGTTGTCTCGGGAGCATCACATCCTGCACGACACCGTCTCTCCAATTCGTGCCTTCCCCTCGTCGTACGAGACTTAGAGGGTAGGGCATTTATCCGCAATTTGACACCGTGTAAATATTCCTTTCCTGTTAGCAAGCGCGTGGGCTGACTCACCCATCCATGTTGCGGGCCATAGTGACCCGCTTCACGGAGACCGCAACCATCAACAGACATGTACAACCTGTTTGCAAAATACGAGTCAATCTCTGGACGCGAAACCAGCTGCACATTTTCCGCCTTTAATCTATCTCGAGCCCTTTGCATTTCGCCGTCAATGAAAGAGCTAGCTACCTCGGATTGTTCGAGGTGGGGCCATTTTATATTGCTCAATCGCTTCAGACGCAGCATCGGCGCTATCCATCTAACTGACGGAATCCCGAGACCCCCACAAGTGTGGGGGGCGTGAAAGAAAGCAACTGGTACATCCAGCGGGAGGTCTAACCACCTCCTCACGAATTGCCGTACCAATCTGTCACATTTTCTTAAGACGCCTATCATCACACTCCCAAGTGTTAGTTGGTGATAGAGTTGTGGGATAAGGACAGTCTTAAGTGCAAACAACTTCTGTTGTGGTTTCAGGGGGGCTCTCGATAATCTTAATAGCTTCGGACCGAGGTCGTCTGCTGGACTATATCGAGCCCGCCCATCCGCAGTGAACCGGATTCCTAAATACTTCCACTCTTCAGTACGCTTCAATGAAGGACACTCGCGCTCACCTACACGAAAGCTCCGTCGTTCAACGACAGTACACTTTTGCTTGGCTTGCCCCTTTATACTGATAGTGAAACACTTGTCAGAATTCAGGGTGAGTCCCACGGAGGCCAAAAAGCCTACCGTGGTGTCCAACAATTTCTGAAGCCCCATCGGAGTTTCCGCAAATAGCACCAGATCATCTGCGAACGCTGCCGCGCTTGTCATGGTATTTCCGACTTTGGCACCAATCTCTTTGGGGTAAGACCTAAGTAACCTGTCAATGACAAGATTAAATAGCAAGGGAGATAGAGGATCGCCCTGCTTGACGCCTCTCGCTGGTATGAAAACCTCTGATCTCCATCCTGCCCCATTGAGGGAGGTACCGCCGCCCTTATACTGTTCTTCTATGAAGCTGACAAAATTTGCTGGAGCACCATAGGCCTGTAAGGTGTTGATAATGGCCCGGTGTGATACTGAGTCAAAAGCCTTGCTGACATCCACCGCCGCAAGGTAACATGACTTCCACCTTAAATGATGCTCCCGCAAAATAAGATCAACCATCGTCGCATTATCAGCGCACCCATCGGTAGGTAGGAAACCGCGCTGCCTTGGATCCCAATTGACTTTAGAAGCCAGCCGAGAAGCCAGAACAGCGTTTAATTGCCTGACCAAAACCGAGGGGACTGTTATTGGACGATAGTCTTGCGGTCGATTTGCCGTCACAGTCTTCGGGATAAAGATAGTTCTGGCCAGCCGGGTAGAGTATGGTATTTTGCCGCACCAGAGAATTAGGTTCATTATGCGTAGCATAATGCCCGACGGTACACTTCTGAATGTTCGTGGAGTGATACCATCAGGACCCGGAGCACTTGACAACTTTAATTTATTTTCCCTCAGGTCACGTGGCGTAATTGCTGACCAAACTGTCTCAAGCGAATGTTCCATATGGAACCTCGTGTTATCGCAAGAGCATGTGCTGGGATTTGTCATTATTTGTCTCCAATAGGGCTCCATAATTTCTTGGTTTGGCATAACCGACTCATCTGTTCCATCAAGCAAGGATCTAATGCATCTCCCAGTGTTCTTATCCCAACGACGCTGAACCTGTGCGTATTCTTGTTGTCTTAACTGTCTCCTATTACGAGGTCTCCGAGGAGGTCTCGCACTGATGGTGTGTGGTTCATTTGGTGGTGGAAATAATCAAGGAGATAGTTGGATAAGCATGGAGAGTGGTTTCCTTCCCTACGGTCTGCGCACTATCTACGATAGATTGAAAACCGGGCCCCCCCCCGGGGATTACATTCTACGGGGCCATAGCCCGCAGTATCCCATGATTTCCCAGTTCGACTGTTCTCTGATTTTTTAAAATATAGTATCCCGCCGTTGACCCGCGCTTACTTGAATTTCTTCACTTTGACATTCAGAGCACTGGGCAGAAATCACATTGTGTCAACACCCGCTAGGGCCATCACAATGCTTTGTTTTAATTAGACAGTCGGATTCCCCAAGTCCGTGCCAGTTCTGAATTGATTGTTAATTGATAATCGTTATAATTTAAAAGAACTAATTAAAATTAATTAGTATTCTTAAAAATTTTAGCAAGAAAGTTCCACAATTGGCTACGTAACTAACTATCCGGGGAACAAATAACTATCATAAATGATAGAAACTCTATTTACCCAGAACGAGCACATAAACCATGTTATTGTTTCCCAATCAAGCCCGACTATCTCAATCTTCAGAGCCAATCCTTATCCCGAAGTTACGGATCTAATTTGCCGACTTCCCTTACCTACATTATTCTATCGACTAGAGACTCTTCACCTTGGAGACCAGCTGCGGATATTGGTACGGCCTGTTGAGAAGTTTGCGTATCCCCACCATAAATTTTCAAGGTCCGAGGAGAAAATATCGACACAACAGTATATGTCATGCTCTTCTAGCCCATCTACCATATCTCTCTGCGAAAGACTTCCATGGTAGTACGGCTATAAAACAGAAAAGAAAACTCTTCCGATACCTCTCGACGGCTTCTTTATGGTCGTTCCTGTTGCCAGGATGAGCACGAGGCCCATATTTAATAACAAACGGATACTCAACAGGTTACGGAATTGGAACCGTATTCCCTTTCGTTCAAAATTATTCAAGTGTTTTACTTTAGATTAATTTATTTGACATATTTAAAACTTGAAAATTTTCGGCTTTCGCCTTGAACTTAGGACCGACTAACTCGTGATCAACCACTGTTCACACGAAACCCTTCTCCACTTCAGTCCTCCAAGGTCTCATTCGATTATTTGCTACTACCACCAAGATCTGTACCAATGGCGGCTCCATGCAGGCTTACGCCAAACACTTCTAAGCACACCATTGTACCTTCCTACTCACTAAAGTTTCAAAATTTATATTATAAATAATATAAATCATCTACTTTAGCGGTAATGTATAGGTATACAACTTAAGCGCCATCCATTTTAAGGGCTAGTTGCTTCGGCAGGTGAGTTGTTACACACTCCTTAGCGGATTTCGACTTCCATGATCACCGTCCTGCTGTTTTAAGCAACCAACGCCTTTCATGGTTTCTGTATGAGTTGTTAATTTGGGCACCGTAACATTACGTTTGGTTCATCCCACAGCGCCAGTTCTGCTTACCAAAAGTGGCCCACTGGGCACAATATATCATAACCTTAAACTTCATATCAAGAAAGTTAAGGTTCTTACCCATTTAAAGTTTGAGAATAGGTTAAGATCGTTTCGACCCTAAGGCCTCTAATCATTCGCTTTACCAGATAAGATTATTTTATATAACATTTAAATGCACCAGCTATCCTGAGGGAAACTTCGGAAGGAACCAGCTACTAGATGGTTCGATTGGTCTTTCGCCCCTATACTCAATTCTGACAATCGATTTGCACGTCAGAACTGTTTCGGTCTTCCATCAGGGTTTCCCCTGACTTCAACCTGATCAAGTATAGTTCACCATCTTTCGGGTCACAGCATATATGCTCAAGGTACGTTCCAGTTAGAGGTATAAATAATATAAATATCATTATACATAACTATATAGAACGCCCCGGGATTGTGTTAATTAACTATAAATAGTTAAAAAACTAATCCCATTATTAGTCAAGTTAATTATGCTATTAGGTTTATATCCCAATAACTTGCACATATGTTAGACTCCTTGGTCCGTGTTTCAAGACGGGTCCCGAAGGTATCCTGAATCTTTCGCATTGTTAATCATACAAGTGCATATAATAAACACAGAAAATCAATGATAATCATGCTATTATATAATTCCGAAAAATTAACGCACTGTATTCATATAAATCTATCAACACTTTATCAAATTAATGACATTTATTCTATGTTAAAATGCAAGCAAAATAATTTAAATAAACTATAAGTCATATTTTATGATAAATTTGGTTCATGTTAATAGATTACAATGTCCTTATATGGAAAAAATGCACACTATTATTATAATATTATTGAAATATTACAACTCTAATGATGAATTTTCCATAATGGATATTCAGGTTCATCGGGCTTAACCTCTAAGCAGTTTCACGTACTATTTAACTCTCTATTCAGAGTTCTTTTCAACTTTCCCTCACGGTACTTGTTTACTATCGGTCTCATGGTTATATTTAGTTTTAGATGGAGTTTACCACCCACTTAGTGCTGCACTATCAAGCAACACGACTCTTTGGAAACACCATCTAGTAATCATTAACGTTATACGGGCCTGGCACCCTCTATGGGTAAATGGCCTCATTTAAGAAGGACTTAAATCGTTAATTTCTCATACTAGAATATTGATGCTCCATACACTGCATCTCACATTTGCCATAAAGACAAAGTGACTTAGTGCTGAACTATTTTCTTTTCGCTCGCCGCTACTAAGAAAATCCTTGTTAGTTTCTTTTCCTCCCCTAATTAATATGCTTAAATTCAGGGGGTAGTCCCATATGAGTTGAGGTTGTATATACACACAAATATATTATTAAATATATTAAAACCATTGTAAATTTCTAATTTAAGTGAAGAATAATATTATGACAATTGTTTTTCATTTCATATCATTAATAAGAGGCAATTCTAGATTAAAATTTTATATTTTTTATGCTAAACATTCCTCAGTATCATTTGATTTGAAAAAGAAAATTATACATCTTCATTTTTCTCATACATATGAGAGCCAATGTGTTTCAATTATTATTAATATTATGAATATACATATATATATATATCCAATAATATACCATATGCTTTAATATTTCGTAAAATACTAAAACAACTTATTTAGCATAGTCTTACAACCCTCAACCATATGTAGTCCAAGCAGCACTCTAAAATTAATTAAAGTACCATAACAGCATGGACTGCGATATGCGTTCAAAATGTCGATGTTCATGTGTCCTGCAGTTCACACGATGACGCACAGTTTGCTGCGTTCTTCATCGACCCATGAGCCGAGTGATCCACCGCTTAGAGTGATTAATAAATTGTTTGTTTATTTCATTACGTCAATAATATTTTTATTGAAAGAAATTAAAAATACACCATTTTACTGGCATATATCAATTCCTTCAATAAAATCTTAACCCAAACGAATGCTGCGAAATGTCTTAGTTAACATAAATGATTGAATACTGGACTTGATAATTTATAAAAGATGATAAATTTTGTAAGCGATCAAATTATGTAAAACGTTAACCTTAAATGCAGGTACAACATTGTACATTTGGGATGTTGCTTTAACCATTGAATGCCCAAACCAATAATGGCCAATACAATACGCAACGCCTGTATATTATGGTACATATACACGCAAATAAATAAGATATACAAAAATCATTTTCAATCTCCGATCGGAATACATAATTTTTATTTATGGCTGGCAAAACACCATAATTTAAAGAGTTTTAGCATATTTTGCTACCGTCCGTCAATTGTTGTTTAATTTTATACTCTTTTTTTTTATCCTTGGGTAAATAGGATAGAATTTAGTTCTTATGCTCTCATCTTTAATTTCATTTTCATCTTATATATCTTATAATAATTTGGAATTTATTTATTTTAATAACGGTTGGAAAATACAATAATGATCCTTCCGCAGGTTCACCTACGGAAACCTTGTTACGACTTTTACTTCCTCTAAATAATCAAGTTCGGTCAACTTTTGCGAAACAACCGTAACACGCAAGGCGTCACAGTGATCACGTCCGGAGACCTCACTAAATAATTCAATCGGTAGTAGCGACGGGCGGTGTGCACAAAGGGCAGGGACGTAATCAATGCGAGTTAATGACTCACACTTACTAGGAATTCCAAGTTCATGTGAACAGTTTCAGTTCACAATCCCAAGCATGAAAGTGGTTCAGCGGTTTACCCGGACCTCTCGGTCTAGGAAATACACGTTGATACTTTCATTGTAGCGCGCGTGCAGCCCAGGACATCTAAGGGCATCACAGACCTGTTATTGCTCAATCTCATTATTGCTAGACGCAATTTGTCCATTTAAGAAGCTAGTGTCCTTATAATGGGACAAACCAACAGGTACGGCTCCACTTATATAAACACATTCAAACACAATAAACATTTTACTGCTACCATGAATGAAGGCAATATAAGCTTCAACACCATAATCCTGAAGATATCTATTTAATATATTTGAGTCTCGTTCGTTATCGGAATTAACCAGACAAATCACTCCACGAACTAAGAACGGCCATGCACCACCACCCATAGATTCGAGAAAGAGCTATCAATCTGTCTTACACACTTATGTTCGGACCTGGTAAGTTTTCCCGTGTTGAGTCAAATTAAGCCGCAGGCTCCACTCCTGGTGGTGCCCTTCCGTCAATTCCTTTAAGTTTCAGCTTTGCAACCATACTTCCCCCGGAGCCCAAAAGCTTTGGTTTCCCGGGAAGCGACTGAGAGAGCCATAAAAGTAGCTACACCCAATTGCTAGCTGGCATCGTTTATGGTTAGAACTAGGGCGGTATCTGATCGCCTTCGAACCTCTAACTTTCGTTCTTGATTAATGAAAACATCTTTGGCAAATGCTTTCGCTTAAGTTAGTCTTACGACGGTCCAAGAATTTCACCTCTCGCGTCGTAATACTAATGCCCCCAAACTGCTTCTATTAATCATTACCTCTTGATCTGAAAACCAATGAAAGCAGAACAGAGGTCTTATTTCATTATCCCATGCACAGAATATTCAGGCATTTGAAGCCTGCTTTAAGCACTCTAATTTGTTCAAAGTAATTGTACCGGCCCACAAAAACACTCGATGAAGAGCACTAATGTAGGTTTTTAAATAGGAGGAATATATAAAAAAGTACAAGTACTTAATTACATATAAGAACTCCACCGATAATACGCTTACATACATAAAGGTATAGTACTAACTACAAATGTATGTTGTACTACCCGTATGAAGCACAAGTTCAACTACGAACGTTTTAACCGCAACAACTTTAATATACGCTATTGGAGCTGGAATTACCGCGGCTGCTGGCACCAGACTTGCCCTCCAATTGGTCCTTGTTAAAGGATTTAAAGTGTACTCATTCCAATTACAGGGCCTCGGATATGAGTCCTGTATTGTTATTTTTCGTCACTACCTCCCCGAGCTGGGAGTGGGTAATTTACGCGCCTGCTGCCTTCCTTAGATGTGGTAGCCGTTTCTCAGGCTCCCTCTCCGGAACCGAACCCTGATTCCCCGTTACCCGTTGCAACCATGGTAGTCCTAGATACTACCATCAAAAGTTGATAGGGCAGACATTTGAAAGATCTGTCGTCGGTACAAGACCATACGATCTGCATGTTATCTAGAGTTCAACCAATATAACGATCAATTGATCGCTTGGTTTTAGTCTAATAAAAGCACACGTCCCAAAAGGTCCGTGTTTTAATTGCATGTATTAGCTCTAGAATTACCACAGTTATCCAAGTAACTGTTAACGATCTAAGGAACCATAACTGATATAATGAGCCTTTTGCGGTTTCACTTTTAATTCGTGTGTACTTAGACATGCATGGCTTAATCTTTGAGACAAGCATATAACTACTGGCAGGATCAACCAGAATAATGTTATTATTTAATGTGTTGTTAAAAACATGAATATATGAATTTAGACAAACGCATATTTTAAAATATTTAAAGATACTTGACAATATTATATATTTTTCAATAAAATAAAATATATTATTTGTGGTAACATTTTACGAATACGGCCAAAATTTAATAGCGTTCATTTTCGTTTTTCATTAATTGTATAAATTTTCAATAATAATGATCAAAAATATCTTTATTTTTACACTTACAAAATATATAATCACATTTGCTTTAATTTTGTTTATTTTCAAATAAAATAAACATTTGTATTTTGATATTAAATTTAAAATTTAAATAGAAATTGATATTTAATGTGTGATTTTATATATTAAGTAAAACCATCACTCAAATTTAATGTGACGAATGTTTTTTAATTATAAGGAAAAGTTAATTCAATAAAAATGACTTGATTTTAATAAAAAAAATAATAATTTTGCTCTATATAAAAGATCAATTAGTTAATTTGCGAACATAACAAGATTTATGACGCAATTCTCATATTTACCTTTTTATATAAAAAGGTTAAAGATTATGAACAATTAAACTAAGAACTAATTTAATGCTCATAATCTTTATTTTGTATTAACGATAAATCCAAATATAACCAGTGAATAAACTTCAGCAGAGAGAACGCTCCTAAGACCGTTTCATCATACACCTTGGAATACCTTGGTAGGCTTTTTCATTATCTTTTTATTTGATATATTAAATTTGAAGTAGAGCATAACCTTCAATTAGTCTGAACAACCACTGTTCATCATGAGTAGGTTTTGTGACACGCTTTCTCGAAATCGCCCATTTATGTTTGAAGGTACCACTCAACAATAATTTTTCATATGTATTTTTATAAATACCATTAAACTTCATTATAATATATAAATAAATTGACATTGCCGATTATAAATGCATAAGACATATGTATTTGAGAACTGTACCGATATTACATATGACTGACCATGCTCGACATCACACCACCTAAGTAGGTTTTGTGCCACGCTTTCTCGAAATCGCCCATTTATGTTTGAAGGTACCACTCAACAATAATTTTTCATATGTATTTTTATAAATACCATTAAACTTCATTATAATATATAAATAAATTGACATTGCCGATTATAAATGCATAAGACATATGTATTTGAGAACTGTACCGATATTACATATGACTGACCATGCTCGACATCACACCACCTAAGTAGGTTTTGTGCCACGCTTTCTCGAAATCGCCCATTTATGTTTGAAGGTACCACTCAACAATAATTTTTCATATGTATTTTTATAAATACCATTAAACTTCATTATAATATATAAATAAATTGACATTGCCGATTATAAATGCATAAGACATATGTATTTGAGAACTGTACCGATATTACATATGACTGACCATGCTCGACATCACACCACCTAAGTAGGTTTTGTGCCACGCTTTCTCGAAATCGCCCATTTATGTTTGAAGGTACCACTCAACAATAATTTTTCATATGTATTTTTATAAATACCATTAAACTTCATTATAATATATAAATAAATTGACATTGCCGATTATAAATGCATAAGACATATGTATTTGAGAACTGTACCGATATTACATATGACTGACCATGCTCGACATCACACCACCTAAGTAGGTTTTGTGCCACGCTTTCTCGAAATCGCCCATTTATGTTTGAAGGTACCACTCAACAATAATTTTTCATATGTATTTTTATAAATACCATTAAACTTCAATATAATATATAAATAAACTGACATTGCCGATTATAAATGCATAAGACATATGTATTTGAGAACTGTACCGATATTACATATGACTGACCATGCTCGACATCACACCACCTAAGTAGGTTTTGTGCCACGCTTTCTCGAAATCGCCCATTTATGTTTGAAGGTACCACTCAACAATAATTTTTCATATGTATTTTTATAAATACCATTAAACTTCATTATAATATATAAATAAATTGACATTGCCGATTATAAATGCATAAGACATATGTATTTGAGAACTGTACCGATATTACATATGACTGACCATGCTCGACATCACACCACCTAAGTAGGTTTTGTGCCACGCTTTCTCGAAATCGCCCATTTATGTTTGAAGGTACCACTCAACAATAATTTTTCATATGTATTTTTATAAATACCATTAAACTTCATTATAATATATAAATAAATTGACATTGCCGATTATAAATGCATAAGACATATGTATATTGAGAACTGTACCGATATTACATATGACTGACCATGCTCGACATCACACCACCTAAGTAGGTTTTGTGCCACGCTTATTCTCGAAATCGCCCATTTATGTGTGAAGGTACCCTCAATAATAAATTAATTTTTTTTTATATGTATGTTTTTATAATATACCATAAATGGGCATTATAATATATATTTTCAATATTGAGTAAAATTTTTTTTCATATAAATGGGATAATAAATAACCCCATACGTTATGATATTTTTTCATATGATATGAGATGTTCATACGATATGCATATCCCATTATGATATGATATGTTCCCATATGATAAATGGGCAAAATAAATTATATTTTTAATACTAGTAAAATTTTTTTTCATATAAATGGGATAATAAATAAATCCCATACGTTATGATATTTTTTCATATGATATGAGATATTTATACAAAATGCATATCCCATATGATATGGAAGTTCCCATATGATATTGAAATTTTTTTCATATAAATGAGATAATAAATAAATCCCATACGTTATGATATTTTTTCATATGATATGAGATATTTATACAAAATGCATATCCCATATGATATGGATGTTCCCATATGATATTGAAATTTTTTTCAAATAAATGGGATAAATAAATAAATCCCATACGTTATGATATTTTTTCATATGATATGAGATGTTCATACGATATGCATTTCCCATATGATATGGATGTTCCCATATGATAAGTGGGCATAATTTATATTTTTAATATTGAGTAAAATTTTTTTTCATATAAATGGTATAATAAATAAATCCCATACGTTATGATATTTTTTCATATGATATGAGATATTTATACAAAATGCATATCCCATATGATATTGAAATTTTTTTCATATAAATGGGATAATAAATAAATCCCATACGTTATGATATTTTTTCATATGATATGAGATATTTATACAAAATGCATATCCCATATGATATGGATGTTCCCATATGATATTGAAATTTTTTTCATATAAATGGGATAATAAATAAGCCCCATACGTTATGATATTTTTTCATATGATATGAGATATTTATACGATATGCATATCCCATATGATATGGATGTTCCCATATGATAAATGGGCAAAATAAATATTTTCAATATTGAGTAAAATTTTTTTCATATAAATGGGATAATAAATAAATCCCATACGTTATGATATTTTTTCATATGATATGAGATGTTCATACGATATGCATATCCCATATGATATGGATGTTCCCATATGATAAATGGGCAAAATTTATATTTTTAATATTAAGTAAAATTTTTTTCATATAAATGGGATAATAAATAAATCCCATACGTTATGATATTTTTTCATATGATATGAGATATTTATACAAAATGCATATCCCATATGATATGGAAGTTCCCATATGATATTGAAATTTTTTTCATATAAATGAGATAATAAATAAATCCCATACGTTATGATATTTTTTCATATGATATGAGATATTTATACAAAATGCATATCCCATATGATATGGATGTTCCCATATGATATTGAAATTTTTTTCATATAAATGGGATAATAAATAAATCCCATACGTTATGATATTTTTTCATATGATATGAGATGTTCATACGATATGCATTTCCCATATGATATGGATGTTCCCATATGATAAGTGGGCATAATTTATATTTTTAATATTGAGTAAAATTTTTTTCATATAAATGGTATAATAAATAAATCCCATACGTTATGATATTTTTTCATATGATATGAGATATTTATACAAAATGCATATCCCATATGATATGATTTTTTTTAATTTTTTTTTTATTATATTTTAAAATATATCCCATATGATATTGAAATTTTTTTCATATAAATGGGATAATAAATAAATCCCATACGTTATGATATTTTTTCATATGATATGAGATATTTATACAAAATGCATATCCCATATGATATTGAAATTTTTTTCATATAAATGGGATAATAAATAAATCCCATACGTTATGATATTTTTTCATATGATATGAGATATTTATACAAAATGCATGATATCCCATATGATATGGATGTTCCCATATGATAAATGGGAAAAATTAATATTTTTAATAGTTGAGTAAAATTTTTTTTCATATAAATGGTATAATAAATAAATCCCATACGTTATGATATTTTTTCATATGATATGAGATATTTATACAAAATGCATATCCCATATGATATTGAAATTTTTTTCATATAAATGGGATAATAAATAAATCCCATACGTTATGATATTTTTCATATGATATGAGATATTTATACAAAATGCATATCCCATATGATATTGAAATTTTTTTCATATAAATGGGATAATAAATAAATCCCATACGTTATGCATATCCTTCATATGATATGAGATGTTCCCATATGATAAATGGGCAAAATTAATATATTTTAAAAATTTTTTTCATATAAATGGGATAATAAATAAATCCCATACGTTATGATATTTTTCATATAGTATGAATTTTATATATTATGATATGAGATATTTTTTCATATAAATGATAAATATCCCATATGAATGGAAGTTCCCATATGATATTGAAAATACTTTTATTTTTCATATAATATGAGATATTTATAAATATGATATCCCATATGAAGAATTCATTTTTTCATGATATTTTTATGATATTTTTTCATATGATATGAGATATTTATACAAAATGCATATCCCATATGATATTGAAATTTTTTTCATATAAATGGGATAATAAATAAATCCCATACGTTATGATATTTTTTCATATGATATGAGATATTTATACAAAATGCATATCCCATATGATATGGATGTTCCCATATGATAAATGGGCAAAATTAATATTTTTAATAGTGAGTACAATTTTTTTTCATATAAATGGGATAATAAATAAATCCCATACGTTATGATATTTTTTTCATATGATATGAGATATTCATACAATATGCATATCCCATATATGGATGTTCCCACTCTTTTTTAATATAATGAGGAGATAATAAATACGGAAGAATTTGTAATCCACATTTTATTGCATCACTAAAAAGATTACGATTCATTTGGCTACATTATGACGATCACAGTTGAAACCGCCATTTTCGTTCTTTTAAGTTATATACTTAAAATAATTTTATTTTCCCTTTGTAATAGGGACAGTAGGAATCTCTTAAAATACATATGTTGCGTCACTAAAATGATGACGATTCATTTGGGTACATTATGACGATCACAGTTGAAACCGCCATTTTCGTTCTTTTAAGTTATATACTTATAATAATTATATTTTCCCTTTGTAATAGGGACAGTAGGAATCTCTTAAAATACATATGTTGCGTCACTAAAATGATGACGATTCATTTGGGTACATTATGACGATCACAGTTGGAACCGCCGATTTTCGTTCTTTTAAGTTATATACTTATAATAATTTTATTTTCCCTTTTTAATAGGGACAGTAGGAATCTCTTAAAATACATATGTTGCGTCACTAAAATGATGACGATTCATTTGGGTACATTATGACGATCACAGTTGGAACCGCCGTTTTCGTTCTTTTAAGTTATATACTTATAATAATTTTATTTTCCCTTTTTAATAGGGACAGTAGGAATCTCTTAAAATACATATGTTGCGTCACTAAAATGATGACGATTCATTTGGGTACATTATGACGATCACAGTTGGAACCGCCGTTTTCGTTCTTTTAAGTTATATACTTATAATAATTTTATTTTCCCTTTTTAATAGGGACAGTAGGAATCTCTTAAAATACATATGTTGCGTCACTAAAATGATGACGATTCATTTGGGTACATTATGACGATCACAGTTGGAACCGCCGTTTTCGTTCTTTTAAGTTATATACTTATAATAAATAATAATACTTATTATATGAAATACTCTCCATATAATAAAAATACATCGGCAATTTAAAAATCGAATCATCAAGCAAAGGATAAGCTTCAGTGGATCGCAGTATGGCAGCTGCTCAACCACTTACAACACCTTGCCTGTTACAAAAGTCGTTTACAATTGATTCTAGGCTTTGTCATTGTATTAAATAATGTTTTAATAAGTAACTAGCGCGGCATCAGGTGATCGAAGATCCTCCCAATTTACTATGTTACAAATAACATTGGCATCACATCCATTGTCGTTTATAAAATAAACTTTTAATGGTTTAGAAGCCATACAATGCAAATTGCCCCTTATTTATCATTGCAGTCCAGCACGGATACGACCTTAGAGGCGTTCAGGCATAATCCAACGGACGTAGCGTCATACCACTGTTCGCTCGAACAAGTATTGTGCCATTGGTCCGTACCTGCGGTTCCTCTCGTACTACGCAGGAATGCTGTCGCAACAACGTTTTGTCATTAGTAGGGTAAAACTAACCTGTCTCACGACGGTCTAAACCCAGCTCACGTTCCCTTGCATGGGTGAACAATCCAACGCTTGGTGAATTTTGCTTCACAATGATAGGAAGAGCCGACATCGAAGGATCAAAAAGCGACGTCGCTATGAACGCTTGGCCGCCACAAGCCAGTTATCCCTATGGTAACTTTTCTGACACCTCTTGTTAAAAACTCTTTAAACCAAAAGGATCGATAGGCCGAGCTTTTGCTGTCCCTGTGTGTACTGAACACCGAGATCAAGTCAGCATTTGCCCTTTTGCTCTATGTGTGGTTTCTGTCCGCACTGAGCTGGCCTTGGGACACCTCCGTTATTATTTGAGAGATGTACCGCCCCAGTCAAACTCCCTACCTGGCAATGTCCTTGAATTGGATCATACCTGAGTAATTGGAGTTATACCAAAAATTTCAAATTGAAAATACATAAATGCAATCTCTCATTAAAGAATTTGTTTGCGATTATATAACAAACTCGTGATACTTTGATCAAGAAGCTTGCATCAAAACCCAATACCATAAGATATAATAAATATATCCGTATAATGGCTAGGAAATGATACACGTTCCATTTAATCAAGTAAGTAAGGAAACAATAAGAGTAGTGGTATTTCATTGGCGATATCAAACACAAGGAATAATATCTCCCACTTATTCTACACCTCTTATGTCTCCTTACACTGCCAGATTAGAGTCAAGCTCAAAAGGGTCTTCTTTCCCCGCTAATTATTCCAAGCCCGTTCCCTTGGCTGTGGTTTCGCTAGATAGTAGATAGGGACAGTAGGAATCTCGTTAATCCATTCATGCGCGTCACTAATTAGATGACGAGGCATTTGGCTACCTTAAGAGAGTCATAGTTACTCCCGCCGTTGACCCGCGCTTACTTGAATTTCTTCACTTTGACATTCAGAGCACTGGGCAGAAATCACATTGTGTCAACACCCGCTAGGGCCATCACAATGCTTTGTTTTAATTAGACAGTCGGATTCCCCAAGTCCGTGCCAGTTCTGAATTGATTGTTAATTGATAATCGTTATAATTTAAAAGAACTAATTAAAATTAATTAGTATTCTTAAAAATTTTAGCAAGAAAGTTCCACAATTGGCTACGTAACTAACTATCCGGGGAACAAATAACTATCATAAATGATAGAAACTCTATTTACCCAGAACGAGCACATAAACCATGTTATTGTTTCCCAATCAAGCCCGACTATCTCAATCTTCAGAGCCAATCCTTATCCCGAAGTTACGGATCTAATTTGCCGACTTCCCTTACCTACATTATTCTATCGACTAGAGACTCTTCACCTTGGAGACCAGCTGCGGATATTGGTACGGCCTGTTGAGAAGTTTGCGTATCCCCACCATAAATTTTCAAGGTCCGAGGAGAAAATATCGACACAACAGTATATGTCATGCTCTTCTAGCCCATCTACCATATCTCTCTGCGAAAGACTTCCATGGTAGTACGGCTATAAAACAGAAAAGAAAACTCTTCCGATACCTCTCGACGGCTTCTTTATGGTCGTTCCTGTTGCCAGGATGAGCACGAGGCCCATATTTAATAACAAACGGATACTCAACAGGTTACGGAATTGGAACCGTATTCCCTTTCGTTCAAAATTATTCAAGTGTTTTACTTTAGATTAATTTATTTGACATATTTAAAACTTGAAAATTTTCGGCTTTCGCCTTGAACTTAGGACCGACTAACTCGTGATCAACCACTGTTCACACGAAACCCTTCTCCACTTCAGTCCTCCAAGGTCTCATTCGATTATTTGCTACTACCACCAAGATCTGTACCAATGGCGGCTCCATGCAGGCTTACGCCAAACACTTCTAAGCACACCATTGTACCTTCCTACTCACTAAAGTTTCAAAATTTATATTATAAATAATATAAATCATCTACTTTAGCGGTAATGTATAGGTATACAACTTAAGCGCCATCCATTTTAAGGGCTAGTTGCTTCGGCAGGTGAGTTGTTACACACTCCTTAGCGGATTTCGACTTCCATGATCACCGTCCTGCTGTTTTAAGCAACCAACGCCTTTCATGGTTTCTGTATGAGTTGTTAATTTGGGCACCGTAACATTACGTTTGGTTCATCCCACAGCGCCAGTTCTGCTTACCAAAAGTGGCCCACTGGGCACAATATATCATAACCTTAAACTTCATATCAAGAAAGTTAAGGTTCTTACCCATTTAAAGTTTGAGAATAGGTTAAGATCGTTTCGACCCTAAGGCCTCTAATCATTCGCTTTACCAGATAAGATTATTTTATATAACATTTAAATGCACCAGCTATCCTGAGGGAAACTTCGGAAGGAACCAGCTACTAGATGGTTCGATTGGTCTTTCGCCCCTATACTCAATTCTGACAATCGATTTGCACGTCAGAACTGTTTCGGTCTTCCATCAGGGTTTCCCCTGACTTCAACCTGATCAAGTATAGTTCACCATCTTTCGGGTCACAGCATATATGCTCAAGGTACGTTCCAGTTAGAGGTATAAATAATATAAATATCATTATACATAACTATATAGAACGCCCCGGGATTGTGTTAATTAACTATAAATAGTTAAAAAACTAATCCCATTATTAGTCAAGTTAATTATGCTATTAGGTTTATATCCCAATAACTTGCACATATGTTAGACTCCTTGGTCCGTGTTTCAAGACGGGTCCCGAAGGTATCCTGAATCTTTCGCATTGTTAATCATACAAGTGCATATAATAAACACAGAAAATCAATGATAATCATGCTATTATATAATTCCGAAAAATTAACGCACTGTATTCATATAAATCTATCAACACTTTATCAAATTAATGACATTTATTCTATGTTAAAATGCAAGCAAAATAATTTAAATAAACTATAAGTCATATTTTATGATAAATTTGGTTCATGTTAATAGATTACAATGTCCTTATATGGAAAAAATGCACACTATTATTATAATATTATTGAAATATTACAACTCTAATGATGAATTTTCCATAATGGATATTCAGGTTCATCGGGCTTAACCTCTAAGCAGTTTCACGTACTATTTAACTCTCTATTCAGAGTTCTTTTCAACTTTCCCTCACGGTACTTGTTTACTATCGGTCTCATGGTTATATTTAGTTTTAGATGGAGTTTACCACCCACTTAGTGCTGCACTATCAAGCAACACGACTCTTTGGAAACACCATCTAGTAATCATTAACGTTATACGGGCCTGGCACCCTCTATGGGTAAATGGCCTCATTTAAGAAGGACTTAAATCGTTAATTTCTCATACTAGAATATTGATGCTCCATACACTGCATCTCACATTTGCCATAAAGACAAAGTGACTTAGTGCTGAACTATTTTCTTTTCGCTCGCCGCTACTAAGAAAATCCTTGTTAGTTTCTTTTCCTCCCCTAATTAATATGCTTAAATTCAGGGGGTAGTCCCATATGAGTTGAGGTTGTATATACACACAAATATATTATTAAATATATTAAAACCATTGTAAATTTCTAATTTAAGTGAAGAATAATATTATGACAATTGTTTTTCATTTCATATCATTAATAAGAGGCAATTCTAGATTAAAATTTTATATTTTTTATGCTAAACATTCCTCAGTATCATTTGATTTGAAAAAGAAAATTATACATCTTCATTTTTCTCATACATATGAGAGCCAATGTGTTTCAATTATTATTAATATTATGAATATACATATATATATATATCCAATAATATACCATATGCTTTAATATTTCGTAAAATACTAAAACAACTTATTTAGCATAGTCTTACAACCCTCAACCATATGTAGTCCAAGCAGCACTCTAAAATTAATTAAAGTACCATAACAGCATGGACTGCGATATGCGTTCAAAATGTCGATGTTCATGTGTCCTGCAGTTCACACGATGACGCACAGTTTGCTGCGTTCTTCATCGACCCATGAGCCGAGTGATCCACCGCTTAGAGTGATTAATAAATTGTTTGTTTATTTCATTACGTCAATAATATTTTTATTGAAAGAAATTAAAAATACACCATTTTACTGGCATATATCAATTCCTTCAATAAAATCTTAACCCAAACGAATGCTGCGAAATGTCTTAGTTAACATAAATGATTGAATACTGGACTTGATAATTTATAAAAGATGATAAATTTTGTAAGCGATCAAATTATGTAAAACGTTAACCTTAAATGCAGGTACAACATTGTACATTTGGGATGTTGCTTTAACCATTGAATGCCCAAACCAATAATGGCCAATACAATACGCAACGCCTGTATATTATGGTACATATACACGCAAATAAATAAGATATACAAAAATCATTTTCAATCTCCGATCGGAATACATAATTTTTATTTATGGCTGGCAAAACACCATAATTTAAAGAGTTTTAGCATATTTTGCTACCGTCCGTCAATTGTTGTTTAATTTTATACTCTTTTTTTTTTATCCTTGGGTAAATAGGATAGAATTTAGTTCTTATGCTCTCATCTTTAATTTCATTTTCATCTTATATATCTTATAATAATTTGGAATTTATTTATTTTAATAACGGTTGGAAAATACAATAATGATCCTTCCGCAGGTTCACCTACGGAAACCTTGTTACGACTTTTACTTCCTCTAAATAATCAAGTTCGGTCAACTTTTGCGAAACAACCGTAACACGCAAGGCGTCACAGTGATCACGTCCGGAGACCTCACTAAATAATTCAATCGGTAGTAGCGACGGGCGGTGTGCACAAAGGGCAGGGACGTAATCAATGCGAGTTAATGACTCACACTTACTAGGAATTCCAAGTTCATGTGAACAGTTTCAGTTCACAATCCCAAGCATGAAAGTGGTTCAGCGGTTTACCCGGACCTCTCGGTCTAGGAAATACACGTTGATACTTTCATTGTAGCGCGCGTGCAGCCCAGGACATCTAAGGGCATCACAGACCTGTTATTGCTCAATCTCATTATTGCTAGACGCAATTTGTCCATTTAAGAAGCTAGTGTCCTTATAATGGGACAAACCAACAGGTACGGCTCCACTTATATAAACACATTCAAACACAATAAACATTTTACTGCTACCATGAATGAAGGCAATATAAGCTTCAACACCATAATCCTGAAGATATCTATTTAATATATTTGAGTCTCGTTCGTTATCGGAATTAACCAGACAAATCACTCCACGAACTAAGAACGGCCATGCACCACCACCCATAGATTCGAGAAAGAGCTATCAATCTGTCTTACACACTTATGTTCGGACCTGGTAAGTTTTCCCGTGTTGAGTCAAATTAAGCCGCAGGCTCCACTCCTGGTGGTGCCCTTCCGTCAATTCCTTTAAGTTTCAGCTTTGCAACCATACTTCCCCCGGAGCCCAAAAGCTTTGGTTTCCCGGGAAGCGACTGAGAGAGCCATAAAAGTAGCTACACCCAATTGCTAGCTGGCATCGTTTATGGTTAGAACTAGGGCGGTATCTGATCGCCTTCGAACCTCTAACTTTCGTTCTTGATTAATGAAAACATCTTTGGCAAATGCTTTCGCTTAAGTTAGTCTTACGACGGTCCAAGAATTTCACCTCTCGCGTCGTAATACTAATGCCCCCAAACTGCTTCTATTAATCATTACCTCTTGATCTGAAAACCAATGAAAGCAGAACAGAGGTCTTATTTCATTATCCCATGCACAGAATATTCAGGCATTTGAAGCCTGCTTTAAGCACTCTAATTTGTTCAAAGTAATTGTACCGGCCCACAAAAACACTCGATGAAGAGCACTAATGTAGGTTTTTAAATAGGAGGAATATATAAAAAAGTACAAGTACTTAATTACATATAAGAACTCCACCGATAATACGCTTACATACATAAAGGTATAGTACTAACTACAAATGTATGTTGTACTACCCGTATGAAGCACAAGTTCAACTACGAACGTTTTAACCGCAACAACTTTAATATACGCTATTGGAGCTGGAATTACCGCGGCTGCTGGCACCAGACTTGCCCTCCAATTGGTCCTTGTTAAAGGATTTAAAGTGTACTCATTCCAATTACAGGGCCTCGGATATGAGTCCTGTATTGTTATTTTTCGTCACTACCTCCCCGAGCTGGGAGTGGGTAATTTACGCGCCTGCTGCCTTCCTTAGATGTGGTAGCCGTTTCTCAGGCTCCCTCTCCGGAACCGAACCCTGATTCCCCGTTACCCGTTGCAACCATGGTAGTCCTAGATACTACCATCAAAAGTTGATAGGGCAGACATTTGAAAGATCTGTCGTCGGTACAAGACCATACGATCTGCATGTTATCTAGAGTTCAACCAATATAACGATCAATTGATCGCTTGGTTTTAGTCTAATAAAAGCACACGTCCCAAAAGGTCCGTGTTTTAATTGCATGTATTAGCTCTAGAATTACCACAGTTATCCAAGTAACTGTTAACGATCTAAGGAACCATAACTGATATAATGAGCCTTTTGCGGTTTCACTTTTAATTCGTGTGTACTTAGACATGCATGGCTTAATCTTTGAGACAAGCATATAACTACTGGCAGGATCAACCAGAATAATGTTATTATTTAATGTGTTGTTAAAAACATGAATATATGAATTTAGACAAACGCATATTTTAAAATATTTAAAGATACTTGACAATATTATATATTTTTCAATAAAATAAAATATATTATTTGTGGTAACATTTTACGAATACGGCCAAAATTTAATAGCGTTCATTTTCGTTTTTCATTAATTGTATAAATTTTCAATAATAATGATCAAAAATATCTTTATTTTTACACTTACAAAATATATAATCACATTTGCTTTAATTTTGTTTATTTTCAAATAAAATAAACATTTGTATTTTGATATTAAATTTAAAATTTAAATAGAAATTGATATTTAATGTGTGATTTTATATATTAAGTAAAACCATCACTCAAATTTAATGTGACGAATGTTTTTTAATTATAAGGAAAAGTTAATTCAATAAAAATGACTTGATTTTAATAAAAAAAAATAATAATTTTGCTCTATATAAAAGATCAATTAGTTAATTTGCGAACATAACAAGATTTATGACGCAATTCTCATATTTACCTTTTTATATAAAAAGGTTAAAGATTATGAACAATTAAACTAAGAACTAATTTAATGCTCATAATCTTTATTTTGTATTAACGATAAATCCAAATATAACCAGTGAATAAACTTCAGCAGAGAGAACGCTCCTAAGACCGTTTCATCATACACCTTGGAATACCTTGGTAGGCTTTTTCATTATCTTTTTATTTGATATATTAAATTTGAAGTAGAGCATAACCTTCAATTAGTCTGAACAACCACTGTTCATCATGAGTAGGTTTTGTGACACGCTTTCTCGAAATCGCCCATTTATGTTTGAAGGTACCACTCAACAATAATTTTTCATATGTATTTTTATAAATACCATTAAACTTCATTATAATATATAAATAAATTGACATTGCCGATTATAAATGCATAAGACATATGTATTTGAGAACTGTACCGATATTACATATGACTGACCATGCTCGACATCACACCACCTAAGTAGGTTTTGTGCCACGCTTTCTCGAAATCGCCCATTTATGTTTGAAGGTACCACTCAACAATAATTTTTCATATGTATTTTTATAAATACCATTAAACTTCATTATAATATATAAATAAATTGACATTGCCGATTATAAATGCATAAGACATATGTATTTGAGAACTGTACCGATATTACATATGACTGACCATGCTCGACATCACACCACCTAAGTAGGTTTTGTGCCACGCTTTCTCGAAATCGCCCATTTATGTTTGAAGGTACCACTCAACAATAATTTTTCATATGTATTTTTATAAATACCATTAAACTTCATTATAATATATAAATAAATTGACATTGCCGATTATAAATGCATAAGACATATGTATTTGAGAACTGTACCGATATTACATATGACTGACCATGCTCGACATCACACCACCTAAGTAGGTTTTGTGCCACGCTTTCTCGAAATCGCCCATTTATGTTTGAAGGTACCACTCAACAATAATTTTTCATATGTATTTTTATAAATACCATTAAACTTCATTATAATATATAAATAAATTGACATTGCCGATTATAAATGCATAAGACATATGTATTTGAGAACTGTACCGATATTACATATGACTGACCATGCTCGACATCACACCACCTAAGTAGGTTTTGTGCCACGCTTTCTCGAAATCGCCCATTTATGTTTGAAGGTACCACTCAACAATAATTTTTCATATGTATTTTTATAAATACCATTAAACTTCATTATAATATATAAATAAATTGACATTGCCGATTATAAATGCATAAGACATATGTATTTGAGAACTGTACCGATATTACATATGACTGACCATGCTCGACATCACACCACCTAAGTAGGTTTTGTGCCACGCTTTCTCGAAATCGCCCATTTATGTTTGAAGGTACCACTCAACAATAATTTTTCATATGTATTTTTATAAATACCATTAAACTTCATTATAATATATAAATAAATTGACATTGCCGATTATAAATGCATAAGACATATGTATTTGAGAACTGTACCGATATTACATATGACTGACCATGCTCGACATCACACCACCTAAGTAGGTTTTGTGCCACGCTTTCTCGAAATCGCCCATTTATGTTTGAAGGTACCACTCAACAATAATTTTTCATATGTATTTTTATAAATACCATTAAACTTCATTATAATATATAAATAAATTGACATTGCCGATTATAAATGCATAAGACATATGTATTTGAGAACTGTACCGATATTACATATGACTGACCATGCTCGACATCACACCACCTAAGTAGGTTTTGTGCCACGCTTTCTCGAAATCGCCCATTTATGTTGAAGTACATCGCCCATTTATGTTTGAAGGTACCACTCAACAATAATTTTTCATATGTATTTTTATAAATACCATTAAACTTCATTATAATATATAAATAAATTGACATTGCCGATTATAAATGCATAAGACATATGTATTTGAGAACTGTACCGATATTACATATGACTGACCATGCTCGACATCACACCACCTAAGTAGGTTTTGTGCCACGCATTCTCGAAATCGCCCATTTATGTGTGAAGGTACCGCTCAATAATAAATTAACATTTTTTTTTATAAATATGTTTTTATACGATATGCATATCCCATATGATATGGATGATCCCATATGATAAATGAGCAAAATTTATATTTTTAATATTGAGTAAAATTTTTTTTCATATAAATGGGATAATAAATAAGCCCCATACGTTATGATATTTTTTCATATGATATGAGATATTTATACGATATGCATATCCCATATGATATGGATGTTCCCATATGATAAATGGGCAAAATAAATATTTTCAATACTGAGTAAAATTTTTTTTCATATAAATGGGATAATAAATAAATCCCATACGTTATGATATTTTTTCATATGATATGAGATGTTCATACGATATGCATATCCCATATGATATGGATGTTCCCATATGATAAATGGGCAAAATTTATATTTTTAATATTAAGTAAAATTTTTTTCATATAAATGGGATAATAAATAAATCCCATACGTTATGATATTTTTTCATATGATATGAGATATTTATACAAAATGCATATCCCATATGATATGGAAGTTCCCATATGATATTGAAATTTTTTTCATATAAATGAGATAATAAATAAATCCCATACGTTATGATATTTTTTCATATGATATGAGATATTTATACAAAATGCATATCCCATATGATATGGATGTTCCCATATGATATTGAAATTTTTTTCATATAAATGGGATAATAAATAAATCCCATACGTTATGATATTTTTTCATATGATATGAGATGTTCATACGATATGCATTTCCCATATGATATGGATGTTCCCATATGATAAGTGGGCATAATTTATATTTTTAATATTGAGTAAAATTTTTTTCATATAAATGGTATAATAAATAAATCCCATACGTTATGATATTTTTTCATATGATATGAGATATTTATACAAAATGCATATCCCATATGATATTGAAATTTTTTTCATATAAATGGGATAATAAATAAATCCCATACGTTATGATATTTTTTCATATGATATGAGATATTTATACAAAATGCATATCCCATATGATATGGATGTTCCCATATGATATTGAAATTTTTTTTTTTTTTCATATAAATGGGATAATAAATAAACCCCATACGTTATGATATTTTTTCATATGATATGAGATATTTATACAAAATGCATATCCCATATGATATGGATGTTCCCATATGATAAATGGGCAAAATAAATATTTTCAATATTGAGTAAAATTTTTTTCATATAAATGGGATAATAAATAAATCCCATACGTTATGATATTTTTTCATATGATATGAGATGTTCATACGATATGCATATCCCATATGATATGGATGTTCCCATATGATAAATGGGCAAAATTTATATTTTTAATATTGAGTAAAATTTTTTTTCATATAAATGGGATAATAAATAAATCCCATACGTTATGATATTTTTTCATATGATATGAGATATTTATACAAAATGCATATCCCATATGATATGGAAGTTCCCATATATATATATTTTTTCATATAAATGGGATAATAAATAAATCCCATACGTTATGATATTTTTTCATATGATATGAGATGTTTATACGATAATGCATATCCCATATGATATGGATGTTCCCATATGATAAGTGCATAATTTATATTTTTAATATTGAGTAAAATTTTTTTTTTCATATAAATG
>NW_027172744.1:0-7500 GCF_018151085.1 Drosophila tropicalis | reverse complement strand
CCACAGCGCCAGTTCTGCTTACCAAAAGTGGCCCACTGGGCACAATATATCATAACCTTAAACTTCATATCAAGAAAGTTAAGGTTCTTACCCATTTAAAGTTTGAGAATAGGTTAAGATCGTTTCGACCCTAAGGCCTCTAATCATTCGCTTTACCAGATAAGATTATTTTATATAACATTTAAATGCACCAGCTATCCTGAGGGAAACTTCGGAAGGAACCAGCTACTAGATGGTTCGATTGGTCTTTCGCCCCTATACTCAATTCTGACAATCGATTTGCACGTCAGAACTGTTTCGGTCTTCCATCAGGGTTTCCCCTGACTTCAACCTGATCAAGTATAGTTCACCATCTTTCGGGTCACAGCATATATGCTCAAGGTACGTTCCAGTTAGAGGTATAAATAATATAAATATCATTATACATAACTATATAGAACGCCCCGGGATTGTGTTAATTAACTATAAATAGTTAAAAAACTAATCCCATTATTAGTCAAGTTAATTATGCTATTAGGTTTATATCCCAATAACTTGCACATATGTTAGACTCCTTGGTCCGTGTTTCAAGACGGGTCCCGAAGGTATCCTGAATCTTTCGCATTGTTAATCATACAAGTGCATATAATAAACACAGAAAATCAATGATAATCATGCTATTATATAATTCCGAAAAATTAACGCACTGTATTCATATAAATCTATCAACACTTTATCAAATTAATGACATTTATTCTATGTTAAAATGCAAGCAAAATAATTTAAATAAACTATAAGTCATATTTTATGATAAATTTGGTTCATGTTAATAGATTACAATGTCCTTATATGGAAAAAATGCACACTATTATTATAATATTATTGAAATATTACAACTCTAATGATGAATTTTCCATAATGGATATTCAGGTTCATCGGGCTTAACCTCTAAGCAGTTTCACGTACTATTTAACTCTCTATTCAGAGTTCTTTTCAACTTTCCCTCACGGTACTTGTTTACTATCGGTCTCATGGTTATATTTAGTTTTAGATGGAGTTTACCACCCACTTAGTGCTGCACTATCAAGCAACACGACTCTTTGGAAACACCATCTAGTAATCATTAACGTTATACGGGCCTGGCACCCTCTATGGGTAAATGGCCTCATTTAAGAAGGACTTAAATCGTTAATTTCTCATACTAGAATATTGATGCTCCATACACTGCATCTCACATTTGCCATAAAGACAAAGTGACTTAGTGCTGAACTATTTTCTTTTCGCTCGCCGCTACTAAGAAAATCCTTGTTAGTTTCTTTTCCTCCCCTAATTAATATGCTTAAATTCAGGGGGTAGTCCCATATGAGTTGAGGTTGTATATACACACAAATATATTATTAAATATATTAAAACCATTGTAAATTTCTAATTTAAGTGAAGAATAATATTATGACAATTGTTTTTCATTTCATATCATTAATAAGAGGCAATTCTAGATTAAAATTTTATATTTTTTATGCTAAACATTCCTCAGTATCATTTGATTTGAAAAAGAAAATTATACATCTTCATTTTTCTCATACATATGAGAGCCAATGTGTTTCAATTATTATTAATATTATGAATATACATATATATATATATCCAATAATATACCATATGCTTTAATATTTCGTAAAATACTAAAACAACTTATTTAGCATAGTCTTACAACCCTCAACCATATGTAGTCCAAGCAGCACTCTAAAATTAATTAAAGTACCATAACAGCATGGACTGCGATATGCGTTCAAAATGTCGATGTTCATGTGTCCTGCAGTTCACACGATGACGCACAGTTTGCTGCGTTCTTCATCGACCCATGAGCCGAGTGATCCACCGCTTAGAGTGATTAATAAATTGTTTGTTTATTTCATTACGTCAATAATATTTTTATTGAAAGAAATTAAAAATACACCATTTTACTGGCATATATCAATTCCTTCAATAAAATCTTAACCCAAACGAATGCTGCGAAATGTCTTAGTTAACATAAATGATTGAATACTGGACTTGATAATTTATAAAAGATGATAAATTTTGTAAGCGATCAAATTATGTAAAACGTTAACCTTAAATGCAGGTACAACATTGTACATTTGGGATGTTGCTTTAACCATTGAATGCCCAAACCAATAATGGCCAATACAATACGCAACGCCTGTATATTATGGTACATATACACGCAAATAAATAAGATATACAAAAATCATTTTCAATCTCCGATCGGAATACATAATTTTTATTTATGGCTGGCAAAACACCATAATTTAAAGAGTTTTAGCATATTTTGCTACCGTCCGTCAATTGTTGTTTAATTTTATACTCTTTTTTTTTTATCCTTGGGTAAATAGGATAGAATTTAGTTCTTATGCTCTCATCTTTAATTTCATTTTCATCTTATATATCTTATAATAATTTGGAATTTATTTATTTTAATAACGGTTGGAAAATACAATAATGATCCTTCCGCAGGTTCACCTACGGAAACCTTGTTACGACTTTTACTTCCTCTAAATAATCAAGTTCGGTCAACTTTTGCGAAACAACCGTAACACGCAAGGCGTCACAGTGATCACGTCCGGAGACCTCACTAAATAATTCAATCGGTAGTAGCGACGGGCGGTGTGCACAAAGGGCAGGGACGTAATCAATGCGAGTTAATGACTCACACTTACTAGGAATTCCAAGTTCATGTGAACAGTTTCAGTTCACAATCCCAAGCATGAAAGTGGTTCAGCGGTTTACCCGGACCTCTCGGTCTAGGAAATACACGTTGATACTTTCATTGTAGCGCGTGCAGCCCAGGACATCTAAGGGCATCACAGACCTGTTATTGCTCAATCTCATTATTGCTAGACGCAATTTGTCCATTTAAGAAGCTAGTGTCCTTATAATGGGACAAACCAACAGGTACGGCTCCACTTATATAAACACATTCAAACACAATAAACATTTTACTGCTACCATGAATGAAGGCAATATAAGCTTCAACACCATAATCCTGAAGATATCTATTTAATATATTTGAGTCTCGTTCGTTATCGGAATTAACCAGACAAATCACTCCACGAACTAAGAACGGCCATGCACCACCACCCATAGATTCGAGAAAGAGCTATCAATCTGTCTTACACACTTATGTTCGGACCTGGTAAGTTTTCCCGTGTTGAGTCAAATTAAGCCGCAGGCTCCACTCCTGGTGGTGCCCTTCCGTCAATTCCTTTAAGTTTCAGCTTTGCAACCATACTTCCCCCGGAGCCCAAAAGCTTTGGTTTCCCGGGAAGCGACTGAGAGAGCCATAAAAGTAGCTACACCCAATTGCTAGCTGGCATCGTTTATGGTTAGAACTAGGGCGGTATCTGATCGCCTTCGAACCTCTAACTTTCGTTCTTGATTAATGAAAACATCTTTGGCAAATGCTTTCGCTTAAGTTAGTCTTACGACGGTCCAAGAATTTCACCTCTCGCGTCGTAATACTAATGCCCCCAAACTGCTTCTATTAATCATTACCTCTTGATCTGAAAACCAATGAAAGCAGAACAGAGGTCTTATTTCATTATCCCATGCACAGAATATTCAGGCATTTGAAGCCTGCTTTAAGCACTCTAATTTGTTCAAAGTAATTGTACCGGCCCACAAAAACACTCGATGAAGAGCACTAATGTAGGTTTTTAAATAGGAGGAATATATAAAAAAGTACAAGTACTTAATTACATATAAGAACTCCACCGATAATACGCTTACATACATAAAGGTATAGTACTAACTACAAATGTATGTTGTACTACCCGTATGAAGCACAAGTTCAACTACGAACGTTTTAACCGCAACAACTTTAATATACGCTATTGGAGCTGGAATTACCGCGGCTGCTGGCACCAGACTTGCCCTCCAATTGGTCCTTGTTAAAGGATTTAAAGTGTACTCATTCCAATTACAGGGCCTCGGATATGAGTCCTGTATTGTTATTTTTCGTCACTACCTCCCCGAGCTGGGAGTGGGTAATTTACGCGCCTGCTGCCTTCCTTAGATGTGGTAGCCGTTTCTCAGGCTCCCTCTCCGGAACCGAACCCTGATTCCCCGTTACCCGTTGCAACCATGGTAGTCCTAGATACTACCATCAAAAGTTGATAGGGCAGACATTTGAAAGATCTGTCGTCGGTACAAGACCATACGATCTGCATGTTATCTAGAGTTCAACCAATATAACGATCAATTGATCGCTTGGTTTTAGTCTAATAAAAGCACACGTCCCAAAAGGTCCGTGTTTTAATTGCATGTATTAGCTCTAGAATTACCACAGTTATCCAAGTAACTGTTAACGATCTAAGGAACCATAACTGATATAATGAGCCTTTTGCGGTTTCACTTTTAATTCGTGTGTACTTAGACATGCATGGCTTAATCTTTGAGACAAGCATATAACTACTGGCAGGATCAACCAGAATAATGTTATTATTTAATGTGTTGTTAAAAACATGAATATATGAATTTAGACAAACGCATATTTTAAAATATTTAAAGATACTTGACAATATTATATATTTTTCAATAAAATAAAATATATTATTTGTGGTAACATTTTACGAATACGGCCAAAATTTAATAGCGTTCATTTTCGTTTTTCATTAATTGTATAAATTTTCAATAATAATGATCAAAAATATCTTTATTTTTACACTTACAAAATATATAATCACATTTGCTTTAATTTTGTTTATTTTCAAATAAAATAAACATTTGTATTTTGATATTAAATTTAAAATTTAAATAGAAATTGATATTTAATGTGTGATTTTATATATTAAGTAAAACCATCACTCAAATTTAATGTGACGAATGTTTTTTAATTATAAGGAAAAGTTAATTCAATAAAAATGACTTGATTTTAATAAAAAAAATAATAATTTTGCTCTATATAAAAGATCAATTAGTTAATTTGCGAACATAACAAGATTTATGACGCAATTCTCATATTTACCTTTTTATATAAAAGGTTAAAGATTATGAACAATTAAACTAAGAACTAATTTAATGCTCATAATCTTTATTTTGTATTAACGATAAATCCAAATATAACCAGTGAATAAACTTCAGCAGAGAGAACGCTCCTAAGACCGTTTCATCATACACCTTGGAATACCTTGGTAGGCTTTTTCATTATCTTTTTATTTGATATATTAAATTTGAAGTAGAGCATAACCTTCAATTAGTCTGAACAACCACTGTTCATCATGAGTAGGTTTTGTGACACGCTTTCTCGAAATCGCCCATTTATGTTTGAAGGTACCACTCAACAATAATTTTTCATATGTATTTTTATAAATACCATTAAACTTCATTATAATATATAAATAAATTGACATTGCCGATTATAAATGCATAAGACATATGTATTTGAGAACTGTACCGATATTACATATGACTGACCATGCTCGACATCACACCACCTAAGTAGGTTTTGTGCCACGCTTTCTCGAAATCGCCCATTTATGTTTGAAGGTACCACTCAACAATAATTTTTCATATGTATTTTTATAAATACCATTAAACTTCATTATAATATATAAATAAATTGACATTGCCGATTATAAATGCATAAGACATATGTATTTGAGAACTGTACCGATATTACATATGACTGACCATGCTCGACATCACACCACCTAAGTAGGTTTTGTGCCACGCTTTCTCGAAATCGCCCATTTATGTTTGAAGGTACCACTCAACAATAATTTTTCATATGTATTTTTATAAATACCATTAAACTTCATTATAATATATAAATAAATTGACATTGCCGATTATAAATGCATAAGACATATGTATTTGAGAACTGTACCGATATTACATATGACTGACCATGCTCGACATCACACCACCTAAGTAGGTTTTGTGCCACGCTTTCTCGAAATCGCCCATTTATGTTTGAAGGTACCACTCAACAATAATTTTTCATATGTATTTTTATAAATACCATTAAACTTCATTATAATATATAAATAAATTGACATTGCCGATTATAAATGCATAAGACATATGTATTTGAGAACTGTACCGATATTACATATGACTGACCATGCTCGACATCACACCACCTAAGTAGGTTTTGTGCCACGCTTTCTCGAAATCGCCCATTTATGTTTGAAGGTACCACTCAACAATAATTTTTCATATGTATTTTTATAAATACCATTAAACTTCATTATAATATATAAATAAATTGACATTGCCGATTATAAATGCATAAGACATATGTATTTGAGAACTGTACCGATATTACATATGACTGACCATGCTCGACATCACACCACCTAAGTAGGTTTTGTGCCACGCTTTCTCGAAATCGCCCATTTATGTTTGAAGGTACCACTCAACAATAATTTTTCATATGTATTTTTATAAATACCATTAAACTTCAATATAATATATAAATAAATTGACATTGCCGATTATAAATGCATAAGACATATGTATTTGAGAACTGTACCGATATTACATATGACTGACCATGCTCGACATCACACCACCTAAGTAGGTTTTGTGCCACGCTTTCTCGAAATCGCCCATTTATGTTTGAAGGTACCACTCAACAATAATTTTTCATATGTATTTTTATAAATACCATTAAACTTCATTATAATATATAAATAAATTGACATTGCCGATTATAAATGCATAAGACATATGTATTTGAGAACTGTACCGATATTACATATGACTGACCATGCTCGACATCACACCACCTAAGTAGGTTTTGTGCCACGCATTCTCGAAATCGCCCATTTATGTGTGAAGGTACCGCTCAATAATAAATTAACATTTTTTTTTATAAATATGTTTTTATACGATATGCATATCCCATATGATATGGATGATCCCATATGATAAATGAGCAAAATTTATATTTTTAATATTGAGTAAAATTTTTTTTCATATAAATGGGATAATAAATAAGCCCCATACGTTATGATATTTTTTCATATGATATGAGATATTTATACGATATGCATATCCCATATGATATGGATGTTCCCATATGATAAATGGGCAAAATAAATATTTTCAATACTGAGTAAAATTTTTTTTCATATAAATGGGATAATAAATAAATCCCATACGTTATGATATTTTTTCATATGATATGAGATATTTATACAAAATGCATATCCCATATGATATGGAAGTTCCCATATGATATTGAAATTTTTTTCATATAAATGAGATAATAAATAAATCCCATACGTTATGATATTTTTTCATATGATATGAGATATTTATACAAAATGCATATCCCATATGATATGGATGTTCCCATATGATATTGAAATTTTTTTCAAATAAATGGGATAATAAATAAATCCCATACGTTATGATATTTTTTCATATGATATGAGATGTTCATACGATATGCATTTCCCATATGATATGGATGTTCCCATATGATAAGTGGGCATAATTTATATTTTTAATATTGAG
>NW_027172743.1:0-369 GCF_018151085.1 Drosophila tropicalis | reverse complement strand
TTCTAATTTATCTTCTGCTTCAAAACTAGTAACGTTTAGTCTTTGCATTCCATTATCAAAATGTAGTAAGAGGACCAGAAATCTCGAAACTATTCTGTGATAGCCAAACCTTTTCGGCTGAGATATTAGCTTTTTCTGAAACTTGGCTTACTCCTCTATTTTGGATAATGAAATTTCTTTCTAATAACTTTATTTCTTATGAAGCGATCGTGTTGGTCTCGTGGCGGTGGAGTACTCATTGCTGTCAACTCGAATCATGTCTTCAAGTGTGGTGCCGATTAATCTCCCCTTAGGTGTTGAGTTGTTGTCAGTTACATGTTCTAACTTTGCCTATATAACTCTTGTTCATATATTCCTCCAGCTTCTGAT
>NW_027172742.1:0-18279 GCF_018151085.1 Drosophila tropicalis | reverse complement strand
TTATAGGATGAAAAAAAAATACGAAAAAAAAAAAAATATATATATTAATTAATAGAAGTATAAAAAAAAAGAACAAACCAATCGGGATCCGAAACCTACACACAAATTGCACCGCCTTGGTAACAAGTGATTTGCTACACACACACATACAACAAATTATACGAATTATACGAAATACGATCATACAAATCGAATCAAACAACAAACACAGATGTTGACGATGTCAAGTTTGTTATCAACTGTGATTATGCTTCGAACTCGGAGGATTATGTGCATCGCATTGGACGGACAGGACGTTCGAATAACACAGGGACGGCCTACACCTTATTCACCCACTCCAATGCCAACAAGGCCAATGATCTGATTCAGGTTCTGCGTGAAGCAAATCAGGTAGGAAAAGTTTGAATTTTTCCAATTGCTTCTATTTAACAATCTTTCTCTCCTTCGCTACATCTATCGAATAGACCATCAATCCCAAGCTGATGAATATGGCGATGAGTGGTGGAGTGATGGACGCATTGGTGGATATAATGCCGTAGGAGGAAGAGGAGGAGTAGGTGGTACACCGAACACACGCTATGATCAGAAGCAGCGGTCGTCGCCACCTAACCTGCAGGGAGTGTCGGCAATTCCGGAAGCTGGATAATTAGAGATCACGCTCCTACTGCGATTTATCGCCATGAATGGCACAAGCCCGCCAACCCTGTCGTGAAATAGTGCGGGTAATCTCATCGACCCGCTTCTTGGTTTCCACAAAAATGATGGTTTTAGTTTTACTCTCTGCTGAGATGTCGGTCAGCAAATTGATGAGCTATCTTCTCAGATTCATCGCAGACATCGACAATCTGACGTATATTGTAATTGGCACTCAGCGAGAGAGATCCAATATTAACCTGAAAGTAATTATTAAGAAATTCCTCGGCCAATTGATGCACCTCCTTCGGCCAGGTGGCTGACCACATCAGAACCTGCCTATCTGGTCGTATCTGTTGCATAATCTTACGAATTTGAGGCTCAAAGCCCATGTCAAGCATTCGGCCTCGTCAAGGACAAAATAGGTGCACCGCTTCAGCGATGTGGTTCCACGCTCCAGGAAATCAATCAAGCGACCTGGAGTAGCAATTACAATCTCTACGCCGCGTTCCAGATCTCGAGCCTGCTGGCCCTTTGGAGCGCCACCAAATATGCAAGTATTACGCACTTGTGTATTGCTGCCAAACTCACTGGCCACCTGCTGGATCTGTTGAGCCAATTCACGGGTGGGCGCCAATAATAGAGCAATGGGCCCATCGCCGCGCTCCAGACGAGGCTGATTGTTTATTGTTTAAAATGAGCAACGCCCACCAAATCACGGCCACTTAAAGCAATGGGCCAACCCTGAGCATGTATAGCCGCGGGCTTGGCGAATCCCTGTCCCTTTCTTCCTGGGTGCGAGCCAGCACCGTTTCGCAGGGCTTATAGAAATTCTTGCGGAATGGCGTCAAGTTCACCTCGGACCACACAATCTTTGGCAAGTAGGAGCCATGCTTTGAAGGCGGACGATTTCTATTGTCACGTTTGGCTGACATGCTCCCGGGGCCACCAGGGCGCCGAGGACCACCGCCATTCATCGGCCGGCCGACGCCACCACTGCCATTAAATCCCGGATAGGGAGCAGACCGATTCCGTTGAAATATAGCTCCGCCACCTCCAGGCGGACCCATGCGCTGAGTGGGCATGCCGGCACCAGTGCCACCGCCTCCGTATGCGTTCATTTGTCCGTGATACCTGAAATGACCGTAACCATTATCAATGTTTTTTGTTTGTGCCATAAGCTTGGAATTTTGAGCAATTAAAGCAGATCCAAATAGAAAATTTGTTGCGTTGGTCAACGGAATCTGAATGCTTTTATATAATTAACCAATACCGCAATGTTACTTACATATTCATTTTCTTAGCTGTTTTTTATTTCGCTCACAATTGAATGCCTAATTTTTTTTTAATGAATATTCCTGTATATTTGTAATACTTTTTCCACTGAACAATTTTCCTACGTTGTCAGTTTCCCTAGAGATGGTCAAAGTAATAGAGACTTCAAGCTGTGAACTTATTGTATAAAACATTATTCGTTAATCGATTAATCACCATCGAGCCATTACCACTACCCTGTTTATGAGAATTTCGTACGATCAGAGGCAATAAGAAAGTAACAAGAAATATTTCTTGTCGTTTATCCATTAAAATAAATCGAAAAAAAAAATATCCACAAAAAAAAGTTAGCCCGTCCTCTTTTTCCATGCATCCTTGGCGTGGATTTAAACCCACTGGTTATAAAAATTTATTTTAGCAAAAAGGTCATTTCCCACCAACACCACAATGCTAGTTGGAAATTGAAACGAACAGAGCCAATAACAGAGAGTAACAAAAAATTTACAAACATTGCACAGTGGTTTACTTTTGGTAAACTCCTTCCGAAATAATAATTTTTTTATTTAGTCAAGATTATTATAAAACACCAATTTTGCACATTTAGATAGAATTCTTTTTAGAATTCTGTTGAAAAATAAAAATTAATTTTTTGATTAAAATATATATAATAATATACAATTGCATACGCATCATTCTTTTTTTTCCGACAATTCATTGTGAACTTTACGTATTTTTCCTTTAATTTTTTTAGTTTTGTCTTTTATACAGATTTATTAACTAATAGTTGGGAAATTTTTATTCCCGGAAGAATCACTTTTGTACAACGACAGGACTAACTCTGTAATGCTTGACATTTTCGATGTATGCCTAAGTGATTATAAGTTCAAAATTCTAAGGCAATTCACAGAGTTTGCCGATGTTGAAAGATATATCCTTTTGTAGCTTTCATCTCCAAAGATACCAAAACAACTTAATAATGATAAATTGTAGAAAAATTTGATTTTGTTTAATTCATTTAACAAATTAATATTAATAGCTTTCAAAAGTCGGGTCTCAAATGCGAAAATTTTAAAATGACAGCGTTTGATTTTAGTAATTTTTAATTATTCGTTAAATTACTATTTATTTATATGTATTTTAATGATTCTACAAATAATAACAATAGATAATATAGAGCATTGTTTTCTTATTTTCAACATTAACAGCTTAAGTCTGGATTCGCTGTCGCTTCAAGATTCTGCCTTAAGAAACACATACACACAAAAATACATGCACATACACACATATATAAATCGGTGCAGACACATACATATGTATATATATATATATGAATGTGCTAATATTAATTGAAATCTTTTGAAACTTAGAAACTAAAAAGGGAGTAAAATCAATCAATCGCGTTGCATTTTATATCACCGTCTCACAGGAGTCGCCGCTTACAATTTGGCCCTCTTTGGCACTCCGATGGCCTCGAGTACCCCCGATGTCTCCAGATGCTGGAACAAGATCTGCAGATGTTTAATGAAGTGGGCAGCATGTTGCGAATGATCCCAACACTTGAAAGTGACCGTAATATCGGCTCTCTCCCCAATTCTCGCGGATCTGAGTATGAGGATTTGTTAATTAGTTACGGAATTATTAAACCATTTAGAAATGTAAATTGCTCACCGCATGATTCGATGATGGTGGACCGATTGGATCGTTCTTGGAGACAAAGAACAGGGCTGGCGACTTCAATAGAGTCGAATGGAACATTTGACTCGATCTCATATAATGAATAGTCGCCTGATTATGGAATGTCTTCATATGGTAAAGCGTATAATTTCTCAATGCACTCTGCATCCGGGCGTTCTTGGGAAATATGGATTTGGGCAGACCCACAGGTATTTCCGTAATATCGGCAGCACTATCCCATATCTGGCAAACGAAACGATCCAATATGTTTAGTTTTGAGCACTTTTCTGTTTATTTGACTTGTAATTTTTTCCTATATGTACATACATATGTACATACATATGTATGTATGTTTGTGCAAGTGGAAACAAATTTGCTGCAAACAAATAAGACTTGCACCATTGTATCATACTAATAATAGTTTTTCGTAATTTATTTAAATAATTAACAAAACAAATTCAATCGCACTATTGCAAAACAACAGCTTTCTCTATTATGAGAAAGAAATTAGAAGCAAAAAAAGAAAATTTTTATTAAAAATAAACAATCGCCTCCGCCAGGATTTGAACCTCTACTTCCTTTATATATGCATATGAAAGCAATGCGTGTAATAAAAAAAATTATAAATTCTCCACTAGGATTCGAACCCATATATGTATGTACATTTTGTACATACGTATCATATATTTATACCCTTGCAGAGGGTATTATAAAATTGGTCAGATGTTTGTAACGCACAGAAGGAGACGTTTCTGACCCCATAAAGTATATATATTCTTGATCAGCATGAGAAGCTAAGTCGATATAGCCATGTCCGTCTGTCCGTCGGTGCGTACGCGTTTTACTCAGCCATCTTAAGAGCTATCGGGATGAAATTTTTTTGGGAGCTTTTTTTTTACCCGGGTGAGATAAAGTATGAAAATCTTTGGGATCGGACTACTATATCATATAACTCTGGAACAAAAATTTTTGCAAAAATTGGAGTATCCCCATGAAATTTACCAATATAATAGAATTTGATATAAAATCTCAGATCCCAAAATTTGACCCTGATCGGATAAATAGAACACAAGTTACAGTCTATATAAATCGGTTCAATCGCTGCCGGCAGCTCTGCTTGCTGCCTACTACGTCATCATCAAATCAACAGAGCACATGCATACACACACAGACGCAACGCTACATAAACTGTATGTGAGGGAATGAGGGAAGAAGAAGAACAAATTGTACATAGTATGAAGAGTAAAATTGTTTTGTTTGTATATTAATGAATTGAGTTGCAGAAAACAAATTTTGAACATGTGAAATTATTATTGTCAAGGACTGCAAGGGTACATATATAAACTTCGGCATAGCCGAATTTAACTTCTTTGATATTTTTTATATATACTTAATTGCCCTATGAAATTCTTGTTTTTCATTTACTCACAATTAAAAGGTCACTATTTGACTTTTCAACTATGGTTTTATAGGATGAAAAAAAAATACGAAAAAAAAATATATATATATATTAATTAATAGAAGTATAAAAAAAATCAAAAGAAGTTAAATTCGGCTATGCCGAAGTTTATATACCCTTGCAGTCCTTGACAATAATAATTTCACATGTTCAAAATTTGTTTTCTGCAACTCAATTCATTAATATACAAACAAAACAATTTTACTCTTCATACTATGTACAATTTGTTCTTCTTCATCCCTCATTCCCTAAGCAAAGCAACGCACGCATACACATACAGTTTATGTAGCGTTGCGTCTGTGTGTGTATGCATGTGCTCTGTTGATTTGATGATGACGTAGTAGGCAGCAAGCAGAGCTGCCGGCAGCGATTGAACCGATTTATATAGACTGTAACTTGTGTTCTATTTATCCGATCAGGGTCAAATTTTGGGATCTGAGATTTTATATCTGTTCGATATTAGCGCCAGCTGTTCACATCAAAGTGGCAATCTGGCATCCCTAGTATTATAAGGAGATCTGGCAGCGCTTAACAGAGAGAAAGAGAGTCGGCTTCTGTTCTTGGCACTGTACAGACGTGTAGTTAAGTTCCAATAAAGTTACATATGTATATTCGCAAATAAGTATATTGACCTTTTCACTTATACATAGCTGCGCGATCGATATCGCGGGGTCTCTCGGAAACAGTCTTTCCAACAGGTTATGGGCCCAGACCCATATGTGTAAATTGAAAAGACAATAAGTGAATGCAAAAGCTGTGCAAAATGGCAAGTGCACTCATAAAGATAGAACCGCTCAACGCGGAAAACTATGACACGTGGAAATTGCGAATGCGTGCCATTCTCGTGAAAAACGATTTATGGCAATATGTGAACGGCTCCAAGGTATGCCCAGAAGCGGCAGCGGATCGAGCGGCGTGGCAAACACAAGATGAAAAAGCTCGAGCAGACATTTTGCTATCCATCAGTACAGCAGAATTGGGACTAATTGAAAGCTGTGCATCAGCAAGAGATTATTGGTTGAAATTAGAGGAAACATTTCAGTCCAAGGGGCCGGTACGAAAGGCCAGTTTACTCAAACGAGTGGCGCTATCCCGTATGTGTGAGGGTAGTGATGCGCGTCTCCATATTAATGACTTCTTTGACGCGGTTAAGAAATTAAAAGAAATATTGGAGGAGTCAGAAGCGCGACAAGCCAAAAAGCGCGCGAAGAGCAGATTGCGTTATACGTCGACCGCCGCAAAGGCAACGAAGAAGAAGCACAAAAAGAGACACGAAAATGTTTTGCGTGTGACAAGATCGGACATTTCGCTCGTAACTGTCCAACTAAAGCGAGACTGCATGCAAAGAAAGAGAGAGAAGAGCCAAAAGAGAACAAAAGGCAAATGAAGAACGAAGCGATCAACGTTGAGGAATGTGCGTACAATGCGGAGAGAAAAAGTAACTTGTGGTGTCTAGACAGTGGCTGTACCGCACACATGAGTTCCAACAAAAATGCATTTTATCAAGTAAAAGGTAGTGATAAGACATTGCATTTGGCCAACAACGACACCGCAGAGGTGAAAGGCGTCGGCGAGATCAACATTGAAGTGAAAGAGAAGCAGCATACAAATGGAATTACCTTAAAAGAAGTTTTGTATGTGTCTGACCTACGACAAAATCTGCTTTCGGTATCTCGAATTACCAACAAGGGATACGAAGTTATATTTCGTAAGGATGAAGCAGTTATTATGAAAAATAATAAGCAAGTTTGGTTTCGAGCTCAGAGATACGGAAATCTGTATTACGTTAATGCCGAGGAACACGAATCAAATAATGTGTGTGACGAAGGAAATGAAATAGATCTATGGCATTACCGTATGGGTCATCTGAATGAGGTTGACCTGAAGTGTTTAGCCAAAGCCGGAAAGGTACATGGTATGAACATAAAGGAGAATGCAAAACTATCGCAGTGTGAGATTTGCATAAGCGAAAAGCAGGCAGCAAATGCCTACAAGAGCTCGACGGTGAAAAGGTCAAAGCAGACACTGGAGATTGTGCACAGCGATCTGTGTGGACCGATGCGTACTCAGTCTATGAGTGGATATAAGTATTTTATCACATTCACAGATGATTTTTCCAGATATTGTTCAGTTTATTTTCTCAAGCAAAAATCTGAAGTTTTCGAAGTATTTAAATCATATAAATCTTTCGTTGAGAATGTTACAGGTCACAATATAAAAATGTTACAGACTGACAATGGGACGGAATATCGAAACAAGAAATTCGATGAGTACTTGAGCGAGCATGGAATTGGCCGACGACTCACTGTGCCCCACACACCCCAGCAGAATGGTATAGCTGAAAGACAAAATCGTACACTGGTAGAGATGGCCAGGTGTATGATGAAACAAGCGGGCGCTCCACCATCATTTTGGGCAGAGGCAATTAACACGGCGTGCTATATCAGGAATAGATGTCCCACAAAAGGATTATCTGGAGAGTTGCCATACACGTATTGGACTGCAAAAGTTCCGAGTGTGAGACACATGCGTACATTTGGCACAAAAGCGTATGCACTAATGAAGGGCAAAATCAAGGGCAAGTTCGAGTCACGATCGGAGGAATGTATATTATTGGGATATTCATCAGAGTCGAAAGCCTATCGACTGTATCAACCAAAACGGCGCGAGATTTTAATAAGCAATGATGTTAAATTTATGAATATTTCAGGATTCAAAAGCGAATTTCAAGAATTCTATGAAGAGCCAGAAAATGGCGTAGATATTCCACTAGGTGACCAAGTGGATGAGACTGAGAGAAGTTCATCAAGCGACGAGGATGATACCGAAGAGGTAAATCAACCTGAGAGACATGGCAGAGGACGACCAAAGTTGCTAAGAACCGGTCAGCGTGGTAGGCCACGGAAAGTCTATCAACAAGGAAGAAATGTTTCGGCAGACGAACACATTGGTCAACAGGATGAACTAGACTCAGCTGAGGATTTATTCGAGGAGTGCGAAATGGCATTTGCAGTAGCTACAGATGATCCAGTAACCATCAAGGAAGCCCAAGGCAGTGGCGATGCTGAGAACTGGACAAGAGCTATGGAAGATGAGTTTATGGCTCAAATTCTCAACAAGACCTGGGAAATTGTTGAGCGGCCAAAAGGCCGAAAGGTGATTGGAAACAAAATGGTGTTCCAAACAAAGGACAACGGCACTCCAACAGGACGAAAGAAGGCGCGTTTAGTTGCAAAGGGTTATGCACAAAAACCAGGAGAAGACTTTCACGAAACGTATTCGCCCGTGGCGCGATTTACATCGGTTAGACTACTAGCGGCCTTATCAGCTGAATATGACATGGAGATCCATCAAATGGATGTGGTCACAGCGTACCTCAACGGTGAACTGGAAGAGAAGGTATACATGGATATTCCAGAAAAGTTCAACGAGTTTATGCAAAAGGTGAACTCTGGAGCTCTTATGGGATCGAATCAACAACGCCCCGACGCAGAGTATAAGAGAGCAGCAAATCAATGGCGCAAAGCTATAACTGAGATGAGAGATCCCGTGTGTCTAATAAGAAGAGCTCTATATGGACTACGCCAGTCCGGACTACAATGGTATTGTAAACTGAGAACGAAGCTGCAAGAAATCGGACTAGAGGCCACAGAACAGGACCCCTGCCTGTTTGTGAAAATGATAAAAGGAAAACTATTGATCGTCACGATTTATGTCGATGATTTGCTAATAGCATCAAATCATCCGGAATGGTTGCAGCAAACGAAGGAGCATCTTAAGAAGACTTTTAAAATGAAGGATTTTGGCGCAGTAAAGACTTGTTTGGGCATAGAATTTAATCAGATCAAAAAGCAGCAGAGCGTTTTTCTATCCCAAGAGAAGTACATCGATGCCATATTGAAAAGATTCGGCATGACAGATTGCAAGCCGGCAACGACACCTATAGAGGCAAAATCAGCATTGCGGAGCCCGGCTGAATCTAATGAGGACGAAATGGGAAAGTACCCTTATCAAAAATTAATAGGTTCTTTAATGTTTCTTTCAGTAACCACTCGTCCTGACATAGCATATGCAGTGAGTTTCTTGAGCCAGTTTAATTCAAGTTACACAGCTGATCACTGGAAGGCGTCAAAACGCGTTTTACGTTATCTTCAAGGCACAAAGATGACCGGACTTATGTTCAGAAAGACAGGAGATGATCTTTTTGGCGTGGTCGATGCAGATTGGGGTGGCAATTTAACGGACCGCCGCTCCTACTCTGGCCAAGCGTTTATATTGGCTGGTGCCGCCATTAGCTGGGAGGCACGAAAGCAACGTACTGTTGCATTGTCTAGTACGGAATCAGAATACTTGGCAATGTCCGAGGCAGTAAAGGAGGCTCTATACCTGAAGGCCCTACTCAACAGAATCGGTATAGAATGTGGATCTGTGCGTATTTTTAATGATAACCAAAGCGCACAACATATGGTCAAAGGTTTTGGATTCCATCCACGCACAAAACATATTGACGTGCGTCACCACTTCATTCAAGCGATGTACAAGAGTGGTGATATATCCGTGGAGTATATGCCTACGGAACTAATGGCGGCGGACGTCCTAACGAAGGGTTTAAGCGGCAAGAAACATAATGAATGTATCATTTCGTTAGGAATAAGCTGTATTTAAGATTGCAACTTTGTGGGGGTGTGTTCGATATTAGCGCCAGCTGTTCACATCAAAGTGGCAATCTGGCATCCCTAGTATTATAAGGAGATCTGGCAGCGCTTAACAGAGAGAAAGAGAGTCGGCTTCTGTTCTTGGCACTGTACAGACGTGTAGTTAAGTTCCAATAAAGTTACATATGTATATTCGCAAATAAGTATATTGACCTTTTCACTTATACATAGCTGCGCGATCGATATCGCGGGGTCTCTCGGAAACAGTCTTTCCAACAATATCAAATTCTATTATATTGGTAAATTTCATGGGGATACTCCAATTTTTGCAAAAATTTTTGTTCCAGAGTTATATGATATAGTAGTCCGATCCCAAAGATTTTCATACTTTATCTCACCCGGGTAAAAAAAAAGCTCCCAAAAAAATTTTCATCCCGATAGCTCTTAAGATGGCTGAGTAAAACGCGTACGCACCGACGGACAGACGGACATGGCTATATCGACTTAGCTTCTCATGCTGATCAAGAATATATATACTTTATGGGGTCGGAAACGTCTCCTTCTGTGCGTTACAAACATCTGACCAATTTTATAATACCCTCTGCAAGGGTATAAAAAAGAACAAACCAATCGGGATCCGAAACCTACACACAAATTGCACCGCCTTGGTAACAAGTGATTTGCTACACACACACATACAACAAAACACATAAATTAATGTTTTCGTTAAATAGTTATTTAAACTTTTGTTTTTTTTTGTGTTTTCACTTTTTTTTTACTTTTGAAGTACATGATTGTTTCTTCCGTTTAATTCGACTGAAAGATATATTTGTGTTAACATTTTTATCAAACTTCTTCAATTTTCAAATTATACATATACATATATCGTATCGAATCGAATCGAATTATACGAAATACGATCATACAAATCGAATCCAACAACAAACACAGATGTTGACGATGTCAAGTTTGTTATCAACTATGATTATGTTTCGAACTCGGAGGATTATGTGCATCGCATTGGACGGACAGGACGTTCGAATAACACAGGGACGGCCTACACCTTATTCACCCACTCCAATGCCAACAAGGCCAATGATCTGATTCAGGTTCTGCGTGAAGCAAATCAGGTAGGAAAAGTTTGAATTTTTCCAATTGCTTCTATTTAACAATCTTTCTCTCCTTCGCTACATCTATCGAATAGACCATCAATCCCAAGCTGATGAATATGGCGATGAGTGGTGGAGTGATGGACGCATTGGTGGATATAATGCCGTAGGAGGAAGAGGAGGAGTAGGTGGTACACCGAACACACGCTATGATCAGAAGCAGCGGTCGTCGCCACCTAACCTGCAGGGAGTGTCGGCAATTCCGGAAGCTGGATAATTAGAGATCACGCTCCTACTGCGATTTATCGCCATGAATGGCACAAGCCCGCCAACCCTGTCGTGAAATATTGCGGGTAATCTCATCGACCCGCTTCTTGGTTTCCACAAAAATGATGGTTTTAGTTTCACTCTCTGCTGAGATGTCGGTCAGCAAATTGATGAGCTATCTTCTCAGATTCATCGCAGACATCGACAATCTGACGTATATTGTAATTGGCACTCAGCGAGAGAGATCCAATATTAACCTGAAAGTAATTATTAAGAAATTCCTCGGCCAATTGATGCACCTCCTTCGGCCAGGTGGCTGACCACATCAGAACCTGCCTATCTGGTCGTATCTGTTGCATAATCTTACGAATTTGAGGCTCAAAGCCCATGTCAAGCATTCGGCCTCGTCAAGGACAAAATAGGTGCACCGCTTCGGCGATGTGGTTCCACGCTCCAGGAAATCAATCAAGCGACCTGGAGTAGCAATTACAATCTCTACGTCGCGTTCCAGATCTCGAGCCTGCTGGCCCTTTGGAGCGCCACCAAATATGCAAGTATTACGCACTTGTGTATTGCTGCCAAACTCACTGGCCACCTGCTGGATCTGTTGAGCCAATTCACGGGTGGGCGCCAATAATAGAGCAATGGGCCCATCGCCGCGCTCCAGACGAGGCTGATTGTTTATTGTATAAAATGAGCAACGCCCACCAAATCACGGCCACTTAAAGCAATGGGCCAACCCTGAGCTTGTATAGCCGCGGGCTTGGCGAATCCCTGTCCCTTTCTTCCTGGGTGCGAGCCAGCACCGTTTAGCAGGGCTTATAGAAATTCTTGCGGAATGGCGTCAAGTTCACCTCGGACCACACAATCTTTGGCAAGTAGGAGCCATGCTTTGAAGGCGGACGATTTCTATTGTCACGTTTGGCTGACATGCTCCCGGGGCCACCAGGGCGCCGAGGACCACCGCCATTCATCGACCGGCCGACGCCACCACTGCCATTAAATCCCGGATAGGGAGCAGACCGATTCCGTTGAAATATAGCTCCGCCACCTCCAGGCGGACCCATGCGCTGAGTGGGCATGCCGGCACCAGTGCCACCGCCTCCGTATGCGTAACCATTATCAATGTTTTTTGTTTGTGCCATAAGCTTGGAATTTTGAGCAATTAAAGCAGATCCAAATAGAAAATTTGTTGCGTTTGTCAACGGAATCTGAATGCTTTTATATAATTAACCAATACCGCAATGTTACTTACATATTCATTTTCTTAGCTGTTTTTTATTTCGCTCACAATTGAATGCCTATTTTTTTTTTAATGAATATTCCTGTATATTTGTAATACTTTTTCCACTGAACAATTTTCCTACGTTGTCAGTTACCCTAGAGATGGTCAAAGTAATAGAGACTTCAAGCTGTGAACTTATTGTATAAAACATTATTCGTTAATCGATTAATCACCATCGAGCCATTTACCACTACCCTGTTTATGAGAATTTCGTACGATCAGAGGCAATAAGAAAGTAACAAGAAATATTTCTTGTCGTTTATCCATTAAAATAAATCGAAAAAAAAAAATATCCACAAAAAAAAGTTAGCCCGTCCTCTTTTTCCATGCATCCTTGGCGTGGATTTAAACCCACTGGTTATAAAAATTTATTTTAGCAAAAAGGTCATTTCCCACCAACACCACAATGCTAGTTGGAAATTGAAACGAACAGAGCCAATAACAGAAGTAACAAAAAATTTATAGTGTGCGTGAAACGCACAAGAATGCCATTGCACAGTGGTTTACTTTTGGTAAACTCCTTCCGAAATAATAATTTTTTTATTTAGTCAAGATTATTATAAAACACCAATTTTGCACATTTAGATAGAATTCTTTTTAGAATTCTGTTGAAAAAATAAAATTAATTTTTTGATTAAAATATAAATAATAATATACAATTGCATACGCCTCATTCTTTTTTTTTCGACAATTCATTTTGAACTTTACGTATTTTTCCTTTAATTTTTTTAGTTTTGTCTTTTATACAGATTTATTAACTAATAGTTGGGAAATTTTTATTCCCGGAAGAATCACTTTTGTACAACGACAGGACTAACTCTGTAATGCTTGACATTTTCGATGTATGCCTAAGTGATTATAAGTTCAAAATTCTAAGGCAATTCACAGAGTTTGCCGATGTTGAAAGATATATCCTTTTGTAGCTTTCATCTCCAAAGATACCAAAACAACTTAATAATGATAAATTGTAGAAAAATTTGATTTTGTTTAATTCATTTAACAAATTAATATTAATAGCTTTCAAAAGTCGGGTCTCAAATGCGAAAATTTTAAAATGACAGCGTTTGATTTTAGTAATTTTTAATTATTCGTTAAATTACTATTTATTTATATGTATTTTAATGATTCTACAAATAATAACAATAGATAATATAGAGCATTGTCCTCTTATTTTCAACATTAACAGCTTAAGTCTGGATTCGCTGTCGCTTCAAGATTCTGCCTTAAGAAACACATACACACAAAAATACATGCACATACACACATATATAAATCGGTGCAGACACATACATATGTATATATATATATATATGAATGTGCTAATATTAATTGAAATCTTTTGAAACTTAGAAACTAAAAAGGGAGTAAAATCAATCAATCGCGTTGCATTTTATATCACCGTCTCACAGGAGTCGCCGCTTACAATTTGGCCCTCTTTGGCACTCCGATGGCCTCGAGTACCCCCGATGTCTCCAGATGCTGGAACAAGATCTGCAGATGTTTAATGAAGTGGGCAGCATGTTGCGAATGATCCCAACACTTGAAAGTGACCGTAATATCGGCTCTCTCCCAATTCTCGCGGATCTGAGTATGAGGATTTGTTAATTAGTTACGGAATTATTAAATTATTTAGAAATGTAAATTGCTCACCGCATGATTCGATGATGGTGGACCGATTGGATCGTTCTTGGAGACAAAGAACAGGGCTGGCGACTTCAATAGAGTCGAATGGAACATTTGACTCGATCTCATATAATGAATAGTCGCCTGATTATGGAATGTCTTCATATGGTAAAGCGTATAATTTCTCAATGCACTCTGCATCCGGGCGTTCTTGGGAAATATGGATTTGGGCAGACCCACAGGTATTTCCGTAATATCGGCAGCACTATCCCATATCTGGCAAACGAAACGATCCAATATGTTTAGTTTTGAGCACTTTTCTGTTTATTTGACTTGTAATTTTTTCCTATATGTACATACATATGTACATACATATGTATGTATGTTTGTGCAAGTGGAAACAAATTTGCTGCAAACAAATAAGACTTGCACCATTGTATCATACTAATAATAGTTTTTCGTAATTTATTTAAATAATTAACAAAACAAATTCAATCGCACTATTGCAAAACAACAGCTTTCTCTATTATGAGAAAGAAATTAGAAGCAAAAAAAGAAAATTTTTATTAAAAATAAACAATCGCCTCCGCCAGGATTTGAACCTCTACTTCCTTTATATATGCATATGAAAGCAATGCTTGTAATAAAAAAAATTATAAATTCTCCACTAGGATTCGAACCCATATACATTTTGTACATACGTATCATATATTTTTTATATATACTTGATTGCCCTATGAAATTCTTGTTTTTCATTTACTCACAATTAAAAGGTCACTATTTGACTTTTCAACTATGGTTTTATAGGATGAAAAAAAAAAATACGAAAAAAAAAAATATATATATTAATTAATAGAAGTATAAAAAAAAAGAACAAACCAATCGGGATCCGAAACCTACACACAAATTGCACCGCCTTGGTAACAAGTGATTTGCTACACACACACATACAACAAAACACATAAATTAATGTTTTCGTTAAATAGTTATTTAAACTTTTGTTTTTTTTTTGTTTTCACTTTTTTTTTTACTTTTGAAGTACATGATTGTTTCTTCCGTTTAATTCGACTGAAAGATATATTTGTGTTAACATTTTTATCAAACTTCTTCAATTTTCAAATTATACATATATATCGTATCGAATCGAATCGAATTATACGAAATACGATCATACAAATCGAATCAAACCACAAACACAGATGTTGACGATGTCAAGTTTGTTATCAACTATGATTATGTTTCGAACTCGGAGGATTATGTGCATCGCATTGGACGGACAGGACGTTCGAATAACACAGGGACGGCCTACACCTTATTCACCCACTCCAATGCCAACAAGGCCAATGATCTGATTCAGGTTCTGCGTGAAGCAAATCAGGTAGGAAAAGTTTGAATTTTTCCAATTGCTTCTATTTAACAATCTTTCTCTCCTTCGCTACATCTATCGAATAGACCATCAATCCCAAGCTGATGAATATGGCGATGAGTGGTGGAGTGATGGACGCATTGGTGGATATAATGCCGTAGGAGGAGGAGGAGGAGTAGGTGGTACACCGACCACACGCTATGATCAGAAGCAGCGGTCGTCGCCACCTAACCTGCAGGGAGTGTCGGCAATCCCGGAAGCTGGATAATTAGAGATCACGCTCCTACTGCGATTTATCGCCATGAATGGCACAAGCCCGCCAACCCTGTCGTGAAATATTGCGGGTAATCTCATCGACCCGCTTCTTGGTTTCCACAAAAATGATGGTTTTAGTTTCACTCTCTGCTGAGATGTCGGTCAGCAAATTGATGAGCTATCTTCTCAGATTCATCGCAGACATCGACAATCTGACGTATATTGTAATTGGCACTCAGCGAGAGAGATCCAATATTAACCTGAAAGTAATTATTAAGAAATTCCTCGGCCAATTGATGCACCTCCTTCGGCCAGGTGGCTGACCACATCAGAACCTGCCTATCTGGTCGTATCTGTTGCATAATCTTACGAATTTGAGGCTCAAAGCCCATGTCAAGCATTCGGCCTCGTCAAGGACAAAATAGGTGGACCGCTTCAGCGATGTGGTTCCACGCTCCAGGAAATCAATCAAGCGACCTGGAGTAGCAATTACAATCTCTACGCCGCGTTCCAGATCTCGAGCCTGCTGGCCCTTTGGAGCGCCACCAAATATGCAAGTATTACGCACTTGTGTATTCCTGCCAAACTCACTGGCCACCTGCTGGATCTGTTGAGCCAATTCACGGGTGGGCGCCAATAATAGAGCAATGGGCCCATCGCCGCGCTCCAGACGAGGCTGATTGTTTATTGTTTAAAATGAGCAACGCCCACCAAATCACGGCCACTTAACCCTCTCATGCCCGAATTAAATTGGGCGTGGCTAAAATTTTTTGAGTTGACAGATAAGCTAGACTTGACCTCAATATCAACTGAAAAAAATTTGAATGTCCTTGGTGTCCTGGTTCAAGAGCTATAGGATGTTGCGTATATGCAGCATTGGGCAATTGTGTTATATATTTAAAGTCAAATTGTTTTTTTTTTCCAAATGCCGTTTATTAATATTTATGTATGATATGACACGAAACTATTTTTTTGGGGATTGGAGCACAAGTGCACATTACATTTGCTACACTTACAGCTTGGAAATCCCGATCTGCATACTCTACATCTTCCTCTTGTTCCCCATTCCAGCCAATGATTATAACCATCAAGTCGTAGTGACTTTGCTGGGTCTGCAACATAAGCTCTTTTAGGGGGGTTTGACTCAGAGCCCGTAGAATGAGCTGGTGATATTGGAGCTGGTGATAATGGGGCTGGTGATAATGGGGCTGGTGATAATGGGGCTTCATTGGAAGGTATTGTTTTAAACTATGTTGACCTAAGAAAAGTATGTACTATTATGTTATTCAGAAATGTATTCACATATAATAAGTTACCTTTATATGCAATCATTTGCTCATCTATACATTAAAAATTCTTCTTGCGGAATTTCATTGAATTTTTTTTTTATGGCTTCTAACAAAGGGCGAATCTTGTATAACTTGTCATATTCAGCTGTTCCCTTATGAGGCTGATTAGAATTGTCGTTCAAATGGAAAAACTGTTTAATTTTTTTCAAATCTGTTTCTCGGTAATGCATTTGCAACGGCCGCTAGTTTAAAATCCACCGCCCACGCCATTCTATAAGTTGGTATTTTCACAACTGCAAGGTAAAGAAGTATGCCATCAAATCTTTTCACTTCAGGCACAGTGCATTTCAATTCTACGCCCTTCGTTTGAATGGCATATAAGTTCGTTTCCTCACATATTTTCTGCCACAGTTCATCGCCAAAAAAAATACTAAAATATTCGATGGGGTTTTTCACGGCACTGCTGCGTAATTCGCTTTTCCAAGTGGTCTCACTTTCCATAAACTTTGTACTCCTCCAATTCAAACTCCTCAAATCAGTTTGTTCCATCACCTCCTGTACAACGTATTCATTTTCATTCAATTCTCTATCATTTTCGGATCTAATAAGTTGGTCACTCAATCTAACTTCCACATTTTCAGCTCTGTTATCCAAATTTTGCAAAGTTACTTCTATAATTTCCTCCATATTTCGATCTTCTTCTTCTTCATTTTCCTCATCAGCCGAATCATCCCAATCAAAGTTGGCAAATTTTACAATCTCAGCTTGAGTTAGACCTTTTGGGCGCATTTTAGAATCTGTTCACAGAAAAATTTTATTATTCGAAAATTTCCACAGTAGTCCAATGTTGCATATACGCAACACTACATTTACAAAATTATTACAAACTAAATAGTTTTTTCATTGTTTTTTTTTTTTTTAAATACTCACTTACCTTTCTTTATCAAGTTGTTGAACTTATATTTACGATGCAGTAATTGTTTTAATGATTTTAAACACTAATTTAAAACCACGTGTTTTTAAAGATCTCACTACGCTCTCGGGAGAATAGCTACAAACTGAACGCGTGTGCAGCTGACAGCCGCACAATCAGCTGTAAGCTCACTCAACACATGCAGCTATATTTCAGCGAAAGATTCAAAACAAAAAATTTAAAATAACGGTAGTTATAGGCTTATAAATACAATGTTGCGTATATGCAACATCGGGCATGAGAGGGTTAAAGCAATGGGCCAACCCTGAGCTTGTATAGCCGCGGGCTTGGCGAATCCCTGTCCCTTTCTTCCTGGGTGCGAGCCAGCACCGTTTCGCAGGGCTTATAGAAATTCTTGCGGAATGGCGTCAAGTTCACCTCGGACCACACAATCTTTGGCAAGTAGGAGCCATGCT
>NW_027172741.1:0-1278 GCF_018151085.1 Drosophila tropicalis | reverse complement strand
ACAGCCGCCATTTTGATGACATTAGGTGCCATCCTTTATATAGAGGCCATACAAGGTGTAAACTTAAACTTACAGCTCTGCCATTTTGATTACACAGGGCACCATCCTTTATATAGAGGCCATACAAGGTGTAGGGTCCAATCTCTACAGCCGCCATTTTGATTACACAGGGTGCCATCCCCCATTAGAGGCTATACAAAGTGTAGGGTCCAATCTTCGTTAGCCGCCATTTTGATTACACAGGGTGCCATCCTTTATATATAGGCCATACAAGGTGTAGGGTCCATCCTACATCCGCCATTTTGATTACACAGCTTGTCATCCTTTATATAGAATCCATACAATGTAAGGCAGAGTTCAACCTACAGCAGCCGTTTTGATTACACATTGGTGGTGCCATCCATTATATAGAGGTTATGATACAAGGTGTAGGGTCCAATTTACAGCTGCCATTTTGATTACACATGAAGCCATCCCTCACATAGAGTGTTACACAAGGTGTAGGGTCCAATCTCTACAGCAGCCATTTTGATTACACAGGGTGCCATCCATTATATAGAGGCTATACAAGGTAAAAGGTCCACCTTACAGCTGCCATTTTGATTACATTGTGGTGCCATCCTTCATATAGGGGCCATACAAGGTGTAGGGTCCACCCCTTCAGCCGCCATTTTGATTGGCACAGGGTGCCATCCCTTTATAGAGGCCATACACAGTAGGGTCTAATTCTAGCTGCTATTTTGATTAATAATATGGTGCCATCCATTATATAGAGGCTATACAATGTGCAGGGTCCATCCTACATCCGCCATTTTGATTACACAGCTTGTCATCCTTTATATAGAACCCATACAATCAGTAGGCAAGTTCAATTCCATCAGCAGCCATTTTGATTACACAGGGTGCCATCCATTATATAGAAAATATACAAGGTGTAGGGTCCAATCTACAGCTGCTATTTTGATTACATGTGGTGCCATCCTCTGGATAGAAGCCATACAATGCAGGCAGGCTCACTTTATTAAACCGTTTATTTGATTACACTGGGTGCCATCCTTTATATAGAGGTTATACAATGTGCAGGGTTCACCCCACAGCCTCCATTTTGATTCACACAGTGGTGCCATCCTTTATATAGAGGCTTATACAATGTGCAGGGTCCAATCTCACAGCCTTCATTTTGAGCACACAGGGTGCCATCCTTTATATAGAGGCCATACAATGTGCAGGCAGAGTTCTGCCCTACAGCCGCCATTTTGATTACACAGGGTGCCATCC
>NW_027172740.1:0-588 GCF_018151085.1 Drosophila tropicalis | reverse complement strand
CAAGAAGCACATTTGCATTCTTGTGTCCCCTTTACTGGGAATTTATGTTCGGTTTGTTTCAGTATATGGTTCCTATTTGAACTAGAGTTAACGAGCTCTTGAGAGTTTCTTATTTTTAGTACTTTAAATATTTTTTTTTTTTTCACACACACACAATACATTCACAAAATTTTGTTGGTATACGATGTGGGTCCCTCGTTGTCCTTAGACCTTGTCTTGGCATATTGTCATGGTCGCCATGTAATGACCGGGTTCCACTGTTATTATTATTCAATAAGTGAACACGTTAGTTCTCTTTCTTGGTCTTGTTCAGATTGATTTTTATTTCAAAATATTCTTTTGGCTTAACCTATTGTTACTGCGACTTAGGCGACAGCTACAAAAAATAGGGAGAGTGTCAGTACATACATACATATTGTTTAGAGCGCTTGCATCAAAGTGCAAAAAGGGCTATGTATACACATAAATATATTCAAGTGCACACTTATGTTTTTGTGCGTACATATTTGATTGTTTATACTTGCAACAAGTGTTACAAGTTGAGCTCTTTTTGTTGAATGATTTTTGGTATGGATATACTACAATACG
>NW_027172739.1:0-1002 GCF_018151085.1 Drosophila tropicalis | reverse complement strand
ATTACTGGAGCTGAAAATGCAACACGAGAAGCTACTTTTAGACAAATTCTTCACACAAAGGCTTTGATTGATACTGGAAGGTTACCTTGTCAAATTACTTTTGTCAGAGGTAAATATTATATTATATCCCACTAATATCGATGTGTCAGATGGCTTAGCAAATGGTGCACTTGGGCAGTTGGTGCCTGTACAGCTGAACAAGACTACATTGTATGCAGAGTTTGCTTAGAATTTCCAGGTTTTCCAAACATTGGAAAACAACTGAGAAAAAAAAAAAGCTGCTCATTTTAGTTGTACAAGAGGAAGTAGGAAATTTTGCTGTACTTATTGAATTGCAGACGTTTCAACAAATCGTTTATAAATATCATAAAATGCATTCGCAATCAATGGTTTATGTTGCACTATCGCGTGACGAGCTTGGATGGAGTTGTTTATTGTGACGCCCGATGATGATAGCAAGAAATTCAGATTTCATCATAATCGACGGGAAACGAAGTAGCGACTGCATCTCCTTTGAGAATTTCAAAGAATTGTCATTAAAAACTTTGGAGACTAGGGTTGACGTGATGGCGAATGTCCTGAATAATAAAAATGGAATTTCGTTATATACATTCAACTGCCAGAGTTTGCAAAGTCATGACTCGACTTAACAGATGTCGTTTGTGAAATGAGTAATATTCTATTACTAACCGAGACGTAGAACGATAATGTAATAGATATTCCGAATTTCAAATTGCATTGTGCATTATAAACGAAACCAGCGGTTCGAACTGGAGGAGTAGCAATCTATGAAAATCGAAATGATACAGTTACCATTGTCACCGCAGATGTGGATATAATCATGAAAGAGTAATACAGATTCATTGTTGCGAAGTTCAAGTATCAGGGACATTTGTGCCGCCACATGTAGGATGGAGGAGGGTACTGAACTAGTTATAAGTAGTCCTTTACATATCGCCGGGTAATAGACTTGAGGACATAATTTTGTTCATCCACCGAACA
>NW_027172738.1:0-779 GCF_018151085.1 Drosophila tropicalis | reverse complement strand
GGGTGACTATAACAAAAGAACTCCCATAGGAACGATCGGTGGAAAACAGTGACTATGATCAATATCTCAGTTATTTCTATGATTGTAGGCCATTCTTTCGTAGTAAACATGCTTCTTTTAGATAAAACGTTCTTCCACATTGATGGCTAATAGGTAAGGAAAGAGTTACCAAAAAAGTTGCAAGGGTATACAAACTTTGACGCGGTCGAAGTTGGGCCCTGGCCTGTTTATTTATAAGCTATTATACATATGGATTATAATATAATAACTAATTTTAAAATGGGGAGCGTTTCTCTTGGCCATCGACCTGATATTTATAATGTATTAGCTTGTATATATTCAATTGCTTCAAGAAACTAAAGATAATGGTTGTTGTGGGGCGGTAAATAGAGAGGGAGTAAGATGGTTGGTTAGGGAGAGCAAATGATAACGCTGCAGATGACAAACACCCGTACTTAGGTGGCGAATTGATTGATTTAGTACGGCAACTACTTCTGCTGTGAAGATTGAGGAGTGTTGGAAGAGTAATCCGGCAGGAGATAGTTTAATCCACACACACCAGACGGCGACTGCGAAACTAGCGAAAGTGCCCGTGCATTTCACAGTTTTTTAAAAATTTAACTGTTTCGTATTTCATTTGAACTGTGTTCAGACTTTTCGAACATTGGACTTCAATCTTTAAAATACCCCATCATCTTGGCATATCTTTTTTTTAAATGAGTCAGTTTCGACAACCATAATGTTAGTACTTCGACTTAAAAGCATCTACATGTTGCCTT
>NW_027172737.1:0-3546 GCF_018151085.1 Drosophila tropicalis | reverse complement strand
TCTAGATAGTTGTTTTATCTGTTCAACCTCAACTTTAGAAAGTAAAAGGTTGAACAAATATACAAAATATAAAAACGCAGTTAAAAATAGTAAAGTTTAACTATTCTTCCACAATATCTCAATCAGTTTAATTGCTTTGGAATAAAATAATTTTTGCTTAGTTCGGGCTAAAAATTTGTAAGTAAAGGATATCTCATCACAATTTATACTCTTCTTAGGTCTTCATAATGATGATACAAAAGTGTGACTATTTCAGGGCAGTCGAAAAAGATTGTTGGGTCAATTACTTTAATGGCAATAGGAAAAACATTACACAATTGCCAAAAATATTACTTACCACTGCTCTGGCTTAACTAATTCATTGACATTTAGTTTTGGCAATCCAACACTTGATGCCCCATAGAGTGATTTTCATTGGCTATTGAATATCAATTTAAATTTGATTTTTCCATTGTTTTTTCTGTTATACATTGCATTCCATTCTATTTTTCATTGTCCGCATTTTTCTTCTCTCTCCGTTTTGGCTTCTGTATTTTCAATAATTTTCATTTATGACATTTTTGTCTATTCACGTTTTGACAATTTAATTGAATTTTATGATTCTTACGACATTATGTCGTTAGATTGCAGCTAAAAATTATTACATTTGAGTGTGCGTGTACACATACATATATCTATAACTGTAAAAGTTTTCTCAATTTATGTGTTTTCTTGAATGTATTTTATTTTAGCTTTATTGTGTTTTAATTCAGTTTTTTTTTTTTTTGTTTGTGTTATGCTCATATCTATGTATATTGAAATATATCTAAAATTGAATTTTCATAACTGGCTGGTTGCCAATTGCCATTGTCCTCCCTTTGATTTTTTGGCAACAAAATTTCCAATTTGATCAAATTGTTTGAAAATGCAATTTTATTATGAATTTGTCATAGACAACGAAAAGTAGATGTAGAAGAGGAAAAAAGAATAAAAAATATAAAAAAAATGAAGGAGCAAACGAAATGATTTTGTCTTTTATTGCTCTTGTGGTCGAGAGTCAAATTTAATTTATTAAAAGTTTCATTCTTGAAACGAACTTAAAGTGCCATCAAACGGCAAATATGTAAATGCAAAATAATCCTCAACAGGAAGTCGGACGGAGCAGAACCCACAGGAGTGAACAGGAGTGGAGCGTCGGTACGCGAAACCGTCCAACTGACTGGCTGACTGACTGTCTGACCACAACACACCGACACAGGATAATTTCCAGCAAAGGCCTTAATGTGTGTTGTTGGCCCATAATACTCGTAATTTTTATAAGCTCAACCGCACAAGCAGGTTGAAAAACCCCAAAGAAAAAGAACAACAAATGAGAATGGAATGAGGACATTTTTTGGTTCGTTTTAGGGTGAGGCAAATACATTGAACCAAAGATTATTTTTGCCCAGGATGTGCCTGAATTTTGGATTAAGATTTAAAATTGTTTTGACCTTCATCTTTAAAAAAGTTTTTGCAATCAAAAATAGTTCTGTTTTTATTTACTGTCTTAAAGTAAAAACTTTTATAGGACATATAATATGGTAGAAAGCCCTTCATTGATTGAATATGCATTAAAATATATTATTTTTAAAATTAAGTAACGTTTAATCTAGTTTACCAACAAGACATGCAGACTTTGCCAGGTTTTAACTATCTTATCCTTGGGCTTTACTGCATTTATTTCGCTTGGCATTTCCTATTCATAAATGTTTTGAATTTGTCATTTGGAACTCGATACATTGGTGCAAATAGTAAATCATGTAAAGCTGACTGAATTTAGTTATATATTCGATATAAATATCAATGTCTTTTCGTATTTGTATATATGTACATATGTATGTATTTAATGACTCTACTCACTCTTGCTGGGTAAGTTTATCTCTCTCTGCGTAGCCTCTTTTGTTACACATTTTATCCCCCAGTGGTCCTCATGAAATTTTCACCACTAATGAGCACAACGATTAATCGCAAAATGTCACAAACAGACACACAGGCACTTCACACACATACACACACAAACTAAGTGCCTTCGTCGGCTTTGATGACGTGTAAATATCAACGGTAAAAGCAAAAAAAAAAATGTTACATAAAGTTGGTCGACAATAGTTTTATATATTTTTAATGCATAACATTGCGTCATATCTATGACGCAAGGCAGTTAATGATAATTTTTGGTCCCAAGACGCAACGGCAATTATAAATAAGAAATGGAATGTGGTAACGCTTATAAGTATGCTATTGAAAAAGACATAGTTAAGTTTCCATTAGAATAACTGATGGATGACGCTGATGGGTTAAAGCAACTCACTTAAATTTTGTGCTAAAACCATGAGAAATATGCAACACAACATACACAAGACTATTTGCTTCATGCATTTGACATACAATTTGTCAGTTCCCAGTTGCGTCAAGTTGCTAAAACTATTGTCACAAAAAGCAACAGGAACAGCGGCAACAGCACAAAATTCCATTAAAGTTTTGCATTTGCAATTGCATCAACAAGAAAAGCAGCAAAAGCTCCTGTCGTCGACAATGTCATCGCCTTTTGGGGCGTGTTTCCAAAGCGGAATAGCAGCACTATAAAGAGATGCACTACGATGCATTTCGTTGAAGTGAAGTGTGAGATAGTGTGGAAACGTGTGAGCTACTGATTGAGGTTAGATTAACCGTAGAATAACCAGGCATTTGAACGGGGCTTAAACATGAGCAATTTCTAAACTGTTGCTCCTGTTGGTATGAAAAAAAAAAAAAAATGAATATCTTTGGCACTCGCAATTTGAAGTTTTCCATTTTCTGAAGTCCTCAGCCAATTATTTTGCTAGAAACTCAATTAAAGCTCTTATTTTTGTTTCTTTTGCTTTTTGGTAAGGGGTTTTCTCTACTTCTCTGTGTTTGGCTCTTCTAGGGTTAATTCATGCAAAAAGGTTATGCAGCTCAGCAACCAAATATTCTACACTTCCTCCTTTATGTTCGTTATTGGGGTCCTTTTTCACTTCCCTCTAACTCGTCTCTCTTTTTTGGGTTTTTTTTGGCAACTCAAGCCAAACCAAAAGCAAACCCAAACCCAAGGCAACTGGCATAGCAAGCCAAGTGAAGGCATCCAAAATGCGAAGCCAAGTAAGCCAATCAAGGCATTCAAAGAGAGCATATTTAAATAGCTTTTAACATGCACGAGCTGTCGACTGGTGTAGTTAAGTGAAGGCCAAACCAAAGGCGACACAAAAATGCAGGGCCCTCTTCCTTCTCGCCAGCCTCCACTATGTACTCCCAAAAAAAAAAAAAAAATAGGGGGGTTAGCAAACGAGATGAAATGTGCCGAGCAAACATTTTTCAAAGTGCCAGCCAGAGCCGAAGAGTTGAAGGCAGTTTAAAGTCGTTTAGTAATGCAGTCAACGTTATGCATTTGCCTTTTGCCTTTGATGCACCGGCAAATGCATTGAAATTTTTGTTCACTTTTTTTTGGAACTCCGTCCACTAAGAGATACCAAAGCTGCTCAAAATCCCAGACGACAACTAATGGCATTCAAA
>NW_027172736.1:0-14239 GCF_018151085.1 Drosophila tropicalis | reverse complement strand
CCAGCTTAACCCTCTCATGCCCGATGTTGCATATACGCATCATTGTATTTATAAGCCTATAACTACCGTTATTTTAAATTTTTTGTTTTGAATCTTTCGCTGAAATATAGCTGCATGTGTTGAGTGAGCTTACAGCTGATTGTGCGGCTGTCAGCTGCACACGCGTTCAGTTTGTAGCTATTCTCCCGAGAGCGTAGTGAAAAAATGAGATCTTTAAAAACACGTGGTTTTAAATTAGTGTTTAAAATCATTAAAACAATTACTGCATCGTAAATATAAGTTTAACAACTTGATAAAGAAAGGTAAGTGAGTATTTAAAAAAAAAAAAACAATGAAAAAACTATTTAGTTTGTTTGTAATAATTTTGTAAATGTAGTGTTGCGTATATGCAACATTGGACTACTGTGGAAATTTTCGAATAATAAAATTTTTTCTGTGAACAGATTCTAAAATGCGCCCAAAAGGTCTAACTCAAGCTGAGATTGTAAAATTTGCCAACTTTGATTGGGATGATTCGGCTGATGAGGAAAATGAAGAAGAAGAGGAGGAAATTATAGAAGTAACTTTGCAAAATTTGGATAACAGAGCTGAAAATGTGGAAGTTAGATTGAGTGACCAACTTATTAGATCCGAAAATGATAGAGAATTGAATGAAAATGAATACGTTGTACAGGAGGTGATGGAACAAATTGATTTGAGGAGTTTGAATTGGAGGAGTACAAAGTTTATGGAAAACAGTTGGTTGTTGTACCGTAGAGACATAACAAATACATACGGCGAATTGAAGCATATGCCGCTCTTAAATTTCCAATTAAATGTTGCTTCCGAGCTTTTGAACGCAAGTAAAACTATATTTGTCGCCAAAAAGAGAGGTCGTCCATCATCACTCCTTTTGACAAAGAATTCACCCTCATCATCACCAACTCCATTATCACCAGCTCCTTCATCACCAGCTCCGTTATCACCAGCCCCATTATCACCAGCCCCATTATCACCAGCTCCAATATCACCAGCTCATTCTACGGGCTCTGAGTCAAACCCCCCTAAAAGAGCTTATGTTGCAGACCCAGCAAAGTCACTACGACTTGATGGTTATAATCATTGGCTGGAATGGGGAACAAGAGGAAGATGTAGAGTATGCAGATCGGGATTTCCAAGCTGTAAGTGTAGCAAATGTAATGTGCACTTGTGCTCCAATCCCCAAAAAAATTGTTTCGTGTCATATCATACATAAATATTAATAAACGGCATTTTTAAAAAAAAAACAATTTGACTTTAAATATATAACACAATTGCCCAATGTTGCATATACGCAACATCCTGTAGCTCTTCAACCAGGACACCAAGGACATTCAAATTTTTTTCAGTTGATATTGAGGTCAAGTCTAGCTTATCTGTCAACTCAAAAAATTTTAGCCACGCCCAATTTAATTCGGGCATGAGAGGGTTAAAAGACATTTCCCAATGTATTGATATATTTGTTCTCTTATATGTCTTTAAAAGCGCTTATTTAGTACAGGAAAATGTTCTAAACAGTCTAGAAACTTACCAAATGAGACTGCGAATCTGCTAAAAGCTTTCAAAGTTTGCGTGAAATACTCCCTTTGGTTGTTTAAAAGCTTTAAAATTTGTTGAGTTTGCACATTCAAATACATGAGCGGGTTTATAAGGTCGGTCACTAAAGGTGAGTCGGCAATGTCAAGGATATTTTGATTAACCATAAGATGCAAAAAGAATCTTCCGTACACATATAACGATTATAATGTCACCCATGACGAAATAAGTATAAGGTGGTCCCGTCGGCAAATCGTACGGTCCTATCACTAGGTATCTTAACAGTCTCCAAAGTCCAACGACAACTGCCACGGGACTACCTTATACTTACTTATGGCCTAAATTTTGCCCTTTTTTTGTTTTTGTTAATTTTCTTTTTTGTTGTGATGCTGTACCACAACGAAGAGATAATAAATCCTTATATAATTTACCATTTTTAGTTTGTTTTTTTTCTTTCAATTTTTATAAAGTTACTTGGGTTTAAAGTTGAAGAAAGAAAAAACCGAATATTAATATGATCCACTGTACATTTCCGTTCCGTTCTCGAGACACTAGAGAATATTCTTCTTGCTAAGCTAAACGCGTCACACTTGGATAGTCCTTTGATAATTTAACTTTCTTTTTCATTCCCTAAGCAAAGCAACGCACGCATACATATACAATTTATGTGACGTTGCGTCTGTGTGTGTATGCATGTGCTCTGTTGATTTGATGACGTAGTATGCAGCAGGCAGCGCTGCCAGGAGAGCTGGGAGCAGAGCCGATTTATATTGACAGTAACTTGTGTTCTATTTATCCGATCGGATTCAAATTTTTGGGATCTGAGGTTTTATATCCAATATTATCACATATGTCAATTTCATAGCAATACTCCACTGCTTCACCTTTGTTTCGTATGAAACTATACGATATAGTGGTCCGATCCTAGAGATTTTCATACGTGATTTGCTCCAGGTAATAAAATGCACAAAAAAACAATTTCAATAACTTTTAAGATGGCTGAGTAAAATGCATACGCACGGACGGACAGACGGACATGGCTATATCGACTCAACTTCTCATGCTGTTCAAGAACATTCATATATGTATACTTAATGGGGCGGAAAGGTCTCCTTCTCCGACCAATTTTATAATACCCCCTGCAAGGGTTTAAAGATGAATATCGTAAGACAGGTTGTTTAGTTACTGATGGTTCTGCATTAAATAATAAAAAGGCCTTTATTAATTTTTGATATTGTTGTCGTGTGCCCAAAATGTTATGAAAATTATAAAATCCTTGAAATAGCTATACAGATGCTCACCTTATGTGCTGCCTATGAAGTCTAGACAAACATTAACAATTAATTATACACAAACGACAAATAAGTGCTGACGCTGCATAGCAACAGAATATTGTTCTCTGTTGACAGAAAAGGTTCAAGAAAGGCCCTAAGAGTCATTTCCGACGCTAATATCCTGACGTCGAATGCTGGGGTAACGGAGAAAAAATATCCAGGCTGAGGTCATCAGTTTGTCTTGGCAGTCATTTAAATCCACTGGACTTCAACCTGCTGGACAATAGCGTCACCACTAGTCGCCTAAGAAGACACCACGTTCTGGACCTGCCGCACGGAGTCGACTAATGAACAAACCTCTCCCCCCTTACCAATAAATAATTTGTTGTTTTTCTAACTTCAATTGACCCTTAATTAAAAAAAAAAAACACTCGAAGAACATTTCACGTTATAAATGCCAATGTTTTTGAGAAAGGTGGAAAAAAAACACGCTCCAAACAATTCTCCTTGATTTACATTTGTATAACTTGCTGATTGCCCGGGAAAGATTGCAAATAGAAGAACCCCATTGGAAAAAAAACAATTAGAAATATGTATTATATATGTATGTATTTTCGGGTTTGAATTATGGACGACTTCAACAGAGTAAAACGTCAAAGTGACCATTGAAATGTTAGGATATGTTCTAAGTGGCGTACATGACTGTACCAAGTTTGACTGAGGTCAAAGGAAAGAAGTTACGCCTGTTATGATTGTTGTCCGTGTATTAACTGAGAGCAAATGAGATAGCATTATGCTCTGATACAACCTGCCCTGAGGTGTGACAGCAAGATTCCATTGAACAACAGTGTATAATAATAGCGAGGCATTATTGCTATAAAATCAGAAGCTGTAGTAGAAGGAAACCCGAATCCTAACACGACTGAAGCCAACAAAACAAAAGTCAATGTCAGGAGTAGGATAGATTTGTAATCTCATTTCAAATCAACAAATCAAACAAAACGGAACTTTGTAAAATAATTGTAGTTTACTAAACTAGGATCTTTTCGAGATTTTCTTATTTTTTTTAAATTTAAATATTACTAATATAAATTTTTTGTTTTATAAGGTTTGGGCAATGGCATCGAATGGAATTATGTGCCACTAATTTTGTATGTTAATTTGCCGTGTTAACAATGTAAATAATTAAATAAATTTTTCATCTATTATTAATAGTAACAGGACTTTGACTAGATAAAGCGTCACAAGTGCAAAGTTTGTGGTAAAACAAAAAGTTTGACACAGCAAGGCTGTGGAGGTGAATTCCGCAAGATGGCGAACAAAAAGATCATGGTGACATTGAGCGGCCTGACATACTTGCAAGCCCAGTGACGTACTTGGTCGCAACAATGTAGCCCGGAAGAACTGGAGTTGAAGCTGACATGGAACTAGAATCACTATACCATGTCCAGCCTTCAATTTCTTTTAACGTAACGGACGAGGCTAAAAGGCCATTTCTTAAGTGACGTGGCTTCAACTGTATTTTGAATTAGCCACCAGATCCTGGCACAATTTCGGAGTGGGAGAAATTCAATACTATCGATAGAATTGGGTATTTAAGACATTATTTGTTAACAACTAATAAACTAAGCAAAGTAAAGGTAAGGTTGTAACTCCGGCCTTGCTAGATGTCCGCTTGGATTAAAAAGCATGTGGGCAGCGGTGACTGCAATTCGTTTAATCCTTAATTTAAATGTTAAATCCGATTCCCACTGCCACCATTCATCATTATTCATTAATCTGAACTACAAAAAGTTTTATTTGTTTTTAAGTTGCCTGACTAAAAGTACGGGGGATTAATGCAATGTAAACCTAAAACATACAAAAAAAAAAAAAAAAAAAAAAATTTTAAGGCAGCACATAAATTTGATATGTTGACTGTACGAAAATTCTGTAACGAGTGGGACATGACTAGTCACCTTTAGAGCTGGGAATCCATCGATAGTCTCTCCACTCGATAGATTTTGTAGCGATGGGGAAATGAGCGATAAAATATCGATTGCCAATTACAATATCGATAACTCCATCGGAAATTTAAACGGTTAGCCCCGATTCCCACTCGATCCATCTCTGAGGAATGCTTGGGAATTAAGGTGGATGTGAAACAGCAGCACCATCTCTTAACACCAAAGTGTAGAATTAAATTTTTATGATTTCTGCAACTGTTGTAACTTAAAAAAGAACAATATTTTATATAATTTATATAAGTTTGCATATTTTAAGACTTTAATTAAGCCATGCCGATACATTTATCTGGTAGGCCCATGCCCATATATGTACACTTATACATATGTATGTATGTACACCAAATATTAAAATAAGCACTAACATTAAATTTAAGCATTTTACTAACACTGCATCAAATAAGCTATGAGCAAAGTTTTGGAGTTATTTTGCTTTGTTTTTGTTTTTGCTGTTGAACAGCTATATTTTGAATTAAATGTTTTTGTTTTTAAAAACTTGAAGTTGTCCTCTTTAATGTGGCATATAAAGATTTTCGATATTCTTTAAGGCTTTTGAGTTATGACACAAACAATAAGCTGTGAGCCACTGTACATACTTTGTATGTATGTCTATATGTACACACACCTAGTGGAATCGGGCCTTATTCGGTGAACAAGTTGTTGAACCACGCAAATAAAATACATCCAAACTGTTCTTAATCCATTGAAAAATTTTTTTTAAACAAAATAACAAAAAATATTTTATTGTGCTTTGAAACAAAAAAATTAACTTAATTTTGAGATTTCAATGTAGCAATAATGTTCATTAGGTACCTCAAAAGTATACAAATTTACATCGATCTATCGCCCTTTATCAATTCCATGGATACTATCGATGGAGCCATCGATGAATATTCCAGGTCTAGTCAAAAAAAAAGCTGTTATATATGTACATACATACATACAGTGGTGGTCAGCGTGTAAGCCCCTTTTTTTTTGATTTTAAATTTGATTTTCTCGGCTCCTAAGAAACTTAATGAAGAAATTTTTTCAGTTATTTGTTGGTTATTGTATTTAGAATCTGACACGTAATAATTGTCATTCCAGCTTTCGACGTTTTTTTTACAGGTGCGCTTGAAAAAAAAGCTCCCCCAAAATGTTTGACAATAGTTTAGCCCGGTCATTTCAAAATCTTTAATATTATAGTTAGAAGCTTTCTGCTCTCTGACGTGACGGTCGTGTTTTTGCATAGCTCCTGAGTTTTTATTAATATTTATTGTTTTTTCTCAATTTTTAATTGTGCTTAGTTTGTTTACACTTCCGCTGGTGTTGTTCGCTTGACTCCCTAGTGTTTTATTTCCATAATTCGCCAAATTAATCAGTTAAAACAGTTTTTTCTTTTTCGTGATTAGTGTTTGGTGCATTTACATATTTTTTTTTTTTTTTTTTCTTTTCTTTCGTCATTGCTTCCTGCAGTTGCTCCCCTCATCGCCCCCATCATACCATCAGTGCTAGTGGCTTTGTTGTTCTCTCTGCTTTGTGCTTGTGCTTAGCTTCTCTCCCGCGTAATCACTTTTGTAAGGCCGCCTCTCAAAGCTCGGCTTATAACTGTTCTTGCACTCTCTGTTGTGCTGTGCACTCTAGCTGTCTCTTTGTTTTATTTGTAATTATTGATTATTTTATCAATAATTATCTTTGTGCTGTGAATTTAATTTTTCTATATATTCTTATATATATATAATTTTTTTGCCTTTCTTTCGGCTTTTCAATGGCTTGTTGTCTACCTAATTGCAAACATTCTGATCGTTTTGATGATCAGTATAGAGCAATATCTTGTTGGCTCTGCGATAATCTTATTCACTTAAAATGTGCTGGCCTCAATGGCCGCGACTACGACAAATTTTCTGGTTTGTCTGTTTCTAAGCCTGAGCTTGGCTTAATGCGCTGGACTTGCCCATCTTGTGCTAGCCAGCAGCTTGATTTTAGCCGTATGTATAGGGATCTTCGTTTAAGGTTTCTTTCTTTAAACAAACTGGCCAAACAGCTGTCAAACGAGTGTGACTCTAGCGTTCAATTATTGTCGCAATTCAAATTTGTTCCACCTTCTGAGAAATTGCACAAGAAATGTACCCTTGAGTTGCATCGTAAGCAGTCGCCTGCTCTCTCTATTACTTCCTCTCCGATTTTACTTTCGCCTACACCATCTTCTTGTCCCTCTTTATGCTCTTCTTTTCAGATTGAAGTACCCATTACAAGCCCTGGTGTACCTCAATCTATCCCTCACGGGAACTCTGATCAATCACAGGATCATGCCGGCTCTCAATCACTTGCGGATCCCAATGCTCCTCCGCCTCCACTAACTGTAGGGCCTCATCGCAAACAATTATTTATTTCTAGGCTTGCTCCAGATACTTCTGAGTCGTCTGTGGCAGCTTACATTGGTAATATTTGCCCTGCTAAGGTTTTAATTCAAAAGTTTAAGTTTTCTAGGCCTCGCGAAATCTCCTCTTTTAAAATTACAGTACCAAATGAGTACTTCTCAGCTATGGTTGACCCTAATTTTTGGCCAGAGGGCCTAGTTGTACACGAGTTTGCGCCCAATAAGCGCTCTCGTCCGTTGCCTGTCCACCTTCCTACTTTATCTTCTGCTTCAAAAAACTAATAACGTCTAGTCTTTGCATTCATTATCAAAATGTAAGAGGACTTCTTACCAAGCTGTCGAACCTTTTCTGTGATAGCCAAACATTTTCGGCTGACATATTAGCTTTCTCTGAAACTTGGCTTAACTCCTCTGTTTTAGATAATGAAATTCTTTCTAATAATTTTATTTCTTATAGGCTTGATCGTGTTGGTCGTCGTGGCGGTGGAGTACTCATTGCTGTAAACTCGAATCTGTCTTCAAGTGTGGTGCCGATTGATCTCCCCTTAGGTGTTGAGTTTATTTGCGTCGAAGTTACATGTTCTAACTTTAGCCTATATATCTCTTGTTCATATATTCCTCCAGCTTCTGATATCATGATCTACGTGCACCATGCTGATGCTTTACGAACTATTTTTGGTCGTCTTAAAGATCGTGATGTTCTTATAGTCTTAGGTGATTTTAACTTGCCTAATATTTCTTGGCTTGTTGATGATAATCTATCTTTCTTAATTCCTTCATCTCAACATGTTTTTCTTGATAGCCTACTTGAATGTCCACTATATCAGTTGAATTCTTTCCTTAACTGTTCTAAAAGAATCCTTGATCTTGTTTTTGTCTCTGATCCCACTGTTAGTGCTGTATCGCAAACACAGCCACTAGTGAAACCTGAAGATCCTTATCATCCTACCATTGAAGTTACTATTTCTTACAATTCCGTTACTAATTTATATAAAAACATTTCAAATTCTCGTCGTAGATGTTTTCGTAAAACAAATTTCAATCTTCTTAACAGCCTTATTTTCTTTTTTGATTGGTCGTTTCTATTTCAGTGCTGCGATATAGATTGTGCAGTGAAGTTTTTCTATTCTGCTCTTAATTCTCTAATTGATAAATGCGTTCCTTATGTGAATGTCTCTACCGTCTCCAGCTCGCCAGTCTGGTTCACTCGTAGGCTCTCTAATCTTCGCAACATTAAATCGAGATATTTTAAAAGATTTAAAAAAACTGGTTCGCGACTTGACTATGCAAATTATTGTATAGCTAAATCTCAATTTTGTCTTTTAAATACTCAATGCTACAACAATTATCTCGTTCGCTGTAAGGCTGAATTTTATAATAACCCCAAAAGATTTTACCATTTTGTCAATTCCAAAAGACGCTCTAATGTCCTACCTTCCACCTTCAGACTTAACGATCAGTCTGCTAATAATGATTTAGATATTGCAGATCTGTTTGCTAAATTTTTCAGTCGACATATTCTACTACTGTTTCGGATCCCACACCCTATCCCTTTTCAATCCCACATTTAAATTGTATGTTTTTTCCCAGTATTACTGAAGACTGTATTCTCTCTAGCTTGTCATCTATGAAGTCTTCCTTCGTTCCCGGGCCTGATGATATACCTAGTTGCATCCTTAAAATGTGTTCGATTTCCCTATCTAAGCCTTTAGCTCGGTTATTCTTTATATCGAGTGAGACTTGTAGATTTCCTGATATTTGGAAGGAGTCATTTATTATTCCGCTTTTTAAAAAGGGTTGCAAATCGGATGTTTCCAACTACCGTGGCATTGCCAAACTTTCGGCAATACCTAAACTGTTTGAGAAAATTATTACGTCTTCCCTTCAACATCTATCCAGATCCACTATTTCTCCTTGCCAGCATGGTTTCATGAAAGGTCGTTCGTCGCTTACCAACCTTTTAGAATTGACTACCCTAGTACACCATGGCTTCCGTAAAAAGTGTCAAACTGATGTTATTTATACTGACTTCAGTAAGGCTTTTGATACGGTTGATCATTCTTTGCTTCTCGCGAAACTTAACATCATGGGGTTTTCACCAAAATTATTGGGTTGGTTAAAGTCGTATCTTATTGGCAGAACCCAAAAGGTGTCTTTTCGTTCCTCGATATCTAAAACTGTTCGAGTTACGTCAGGTGTACCCCAAGGCAGTCATCTGGGCCCACTATTATTTACATTGTTTATATATGATTTGCCTTTGGCCTTGGCTCATTCACGCGTGCTCATGTTTGCGGATGACGTCAAGATTTGTTATTCCTATAATGATCCTTCTTTCCAACAGTACTTGCAATCAGATCTCGATGCGTTCTGTGATTGGTGCCACGTTAATAAATTACACCTTAATGCCTCTAAGTGTTCTTTTATGACTTTCAGTCGTTTGTCTCCGCTCCTAGCTCATTACTCTATTAAGTCTGTTCTGTTAGATTGTGTTCCATCATTCAAAGACTTAGGCGTTATGTTTGACCCTAAACTTTCATTTAATGTTCATATTTCTTCAATTGTCAACAGAGCTAGCAGCCTTCTTGGCTTCATTAAACGTTGGGCCAAAGAATTTGATGATCCCTATGTAACAAAGGTTTTATACACTTCGTTAGTTCGCCCTACTCTAGAATATTGCTCGCCAGTGTGGAACCCGCAATATGATGTTCATTGATCTCCCCTTAGGTGTTGAGTTTATTTGCGTCGAAGTTACATGTTCTAACTTTAGCCTATATATCTCTTGTTCATATATTCCTTCAGCTTCTGATATCATGATCTACGTGCACCATGCTGATGCTTTACGAACTATTTTTGGTCGTCTTAAAGATCGTGATGTTCTTATAGTTTTAGGTGATTTTAACTTGCCTAATATTTCTTGGCTTGTTGATGATAATCTATCTTTCTTAATTCCTTCATCTCAACATGTTTTCTTGATAGCCTACTTGAATGTCCACTATATCAGTTGAATTCTTTCCTTAACTGTTCTAAAAGAATCCTTGATCTTGTTTTTGTCTCTGATCCCACTGTTAGTGCTGTATCGCAAACACAGCCACTAGTGAAACCTGAAGATCCTTATCATCCTACCATTGAAGTTACTATTTCTTACAATTCCGTTACTAATTTATTTAAAAACATTTCAAATTCTCGTCGTAGATGTTTTCGTAAAACAAATTTCAATCTTCTTAACAGCCTTATTTTCTCTTTTGATTGGTCGTTTCTATTTCAGTGCTGCGATATAGATTGTGCAGTGAAGTTTTTCTATTCTGCTCTTAATTCTGTAATTGATAAATGCGTCCCTTATGTAAATGTCTCTACCGTCTCCAGCTCGCCAGTCTGGTTCACTCGTAGGCTCTCTAATCTTCGCAACATTAAATCGAGATATTTTAAAAGATTTAAAAAAACTGGTTCGCGACTTGACTATGCAAATGATTGTATAGCTAAATCTCAATTTTGTCTTTTAAATACTCAATGCTACAACAATTATCTCGTTCGCTGTAAGGCTGAATTTTATAATAACCCCAAAAGATTTTACAACTTTGTCAATTCCAAAAGACGCTCTAATGTCCTACCTTCCACCTTCAGACTTAACGATCAGTCTGCTAATAATGATTTAGATATTGCAGATCTGTTTGCTAAATTTTTCAGTCGACATATTCTACTACTGTTTCGGATCCCACACCCTATCCCTTTTCAATCCCACATTTAAACTGTATGTTTTTTCCCAGTATTACTGAAGACTGTATTCTCTCTAGCTTGTCATCTATGAAGTCTTCCTTCGTTCCCGGGCCTGATGATATACCTAGTTGCATCCTTAAAATGTGTTCGATTTCCCTATCTAAGCCTTTAGCTCGGTTATTCTTTATATCGAGTGAGACTTGTAGATTTCCTGATATTTGGAAGGAGTCATTTATTATTCCGCTTTTTAAAAAGGGTTGCAAATCGGATGTTTCCAACTACCGTGGCATTGCCAAACTTTCGGCAATACCTAAACTGTTTGAGAAAATTATTACGTCTTCCCTTCAACATCTATCCAGATCCACTATTTCTCCTTGCCAGCATGGTTTCATGAAAGGTCGTTCGTCGCTTACCAACCTTTTTAGAATTGACTACCCTAGTACACCATGGCTTCCGTAAAAAGTGTCAAACTGATGTTATTTATACTGACTTCAGTAAGGCTTTTGATACGGTTGATCATTCTTTGCTTCTCGCGAAACTTAACATCATGGGTTTTTCACCAAAATTATTGGGTTGGTTAAAGTCGTATCTTATTGGCAGAACCCAAAAGGTGTCTTTTCGTTCCTCGATATCTAAAACTGTTCGAGTTACGTCAGGTGTACCCCAAGGCAGTCATCTGGGCCCACTATTATTTACATTGTTTATAAATGATTTGCCTTTGGCCTTGGCTCATTCACGCGTGCTCATGTTTGCGGATGACGTCAAGATTTGTTATTCCTATAATGATCCTTCTTTCCAACAGTACTTGCAATCAGATCTCGATGCGTTCTGTGATTGGTGCCACGTTAATAAATTACACCTTAATGCCTCTAAGTGTTCTTTTATGACTTTCAGTCGTTTGTCTCCGCTCCTAGCTCATTACTCTATTAAGTCTGTTCTGTTAGATTGTGTTCCATCATTCAAAGACTTAGGCGTTATGTTTGACCCTAAACTTTCATTTAATGTTCATATTTCTTCAATTGTCAACAGAGCTAGCAGCCTTCTTGGCTTCATTAAACGTTGGGCCAAAGAATTTGATGATCCCTATGTAACAAAGGTTTTATACACTTCGTTAGTTCGCCCTACTCTAGAATATTGCTCGCCAGTGTGGAACCCGCAATATGATGTTCACCAGCGTAGTATTGAATCGGTACAGAAGCAATTCCTTAAGTTTGCGCTACGCGGTCTAAATTGGGACCCGGGTCTTCGCCTACCTTCGTATTCTGACAGACTTCTTCTTATTAATCTTCCTTCACTTTATAACCGTAGGCTTGTTTTTGGCATTCTCTTTCTCCATAAACTAGTCAACGGCGAAGTCATTTCTACGAATTTACTAGATACGCTGTATTTTTGTGTTCCCTCACGTCGGACCAGAAACTTTTTTTCCTATTCACCTTAGTAGATGTCTGACTAACTACTCTCTTCACGAACCTCTTCGTGTTCTTTGCCAATCTTTTAACAACCTTTCTCACCTTATCTCTCCTCATCTTTCTGTCACTTCTCTTCGCGCTATACTTTTTAATCATCTACAGCGAAACCAATGAAAATATTCTGGACTTGGATTGGCTGCAACTCATCCCTGGCCACATTGGCTGTGAATCGGGGCATAGCTGGCACCTTGTGCAAATAAAACACCTCCACCGGGCTGGGGATGTTTAGTTGTATATAAAGCTAAGCTACCTTCTTCATTTAATTACTATCTGTCTTTAGCTTAAGCTTTTTCGTCGACTGCTGTGTTAGTTGACGTAAATAAATAAATAAATAAATAAATAAATAAATAAATAGACATGTGTATTCTTTGAAAAAGTTGTAGATCTAGGTAATCTAAGATAAACTGCATACCAAAAATTTTCATTTTAGCCCCAGTATTTATTTTGGGGCCTATCGAAATTTCGGGATTTTGTATGTAATTCTTGAGGTCTCTTTGTTTGGCGACGTTTTACGATACCAATTTAAACTTAAGTATTATTTTCTTACTCTAAGTATGAAAGTGAATTGAATTTCCCGTCAAATGATACATGTTTCATAAAAATCCGACAAAAATTAGATTGATTTCACCGCCCATACTTGGTATGCAGTTTATCTTAGATTACCTAGATCTACAACTTTTTCAAAGAATACACATGTCTAACTATAATATTAAAGATTTTGAAATGACCGGGCTAAACTATTGTTAAACATTTTGGGGGAGCTTTTTTTCAAACGCACCTGTAAAAAAAACGTCGAAAGCTGGAATGACAATAATTACGTGTCAGATTCTAAATACAATAACCAACAAATAACTGAAAAAATTTCTTCATTAAGTTTCTTAGGAGCCGAGAAAATCAAAATTTAAAATCAAAAAAAAAAAAAAGGGGCTTACACGCTGACCACCACTGTATGTACATATGTCGGAGAATGAATCAAAGCCTACTATGGTGCTTTGAGAATTGTCAGGTGTCAGCGCATTGTGTAGTTTACAACACTGCCGTGCAGCGTTTGCAGACTGACACCTGACTAATAAGTCAAAGCCTATTAGTTAGTTCCAATGTATTGACAGGTGCGTCAGTTGTAGCCCTGGTTGAGCATCTAAGCAACCTTAGCAACTAATGTTGACAGCTGTCTTCAGGTAAGGTCCTATATAAAGAGGGGGCCTCGGGCTAGAGAGCTCAATGTACAACCTCCCCCGGGAACTAGCCGTACAGTTCAACATACAAGTAAAAAAGTGAAAAAGACAATGAGTGATTTAAATAAAACAGGCTACCTATCGACCTATCGACCTACCTATCGGTAGTTAAAACCATCGATAGGATAAACCATCGATGGTCGGCACTATCGATACTTTCCATCTGTAATGCACGTGGTTATTTTGCTCAAAAGGCCACAAGTGTACAAGGAAAATCTCTACCGCCGCAACTAAAACAAAGCATTTAAAAGAAAAAGCTCAAGCGCCCTTTTTCAGGGCATAAAATATAATAAAATGTTACAATAAACCAGAGGGCCGGGGCTAACTTTGACCGCGTCAAAGTTTGTATACCCTTGCAACTTTTTTGGTAACTCTTTCCTTACCTATTAGACATCAATGTGGAAGAACGTTTTATATAAAAAGGCTTATGTTTGCGAAAGAATGGCCTACAATCATAGGAAATAACGAAGATATTGATCAAAGTCACTGTTTTTCACCGATCGTTCCTATGGGAGCTATATGATGTGACTACCCGATCTTTATCAAATTCGACACAGTCATTAACAGATACATACAAATGTATGTATATTACATTAAGAAATGTTTAATTTGAAAACAATCCGAGATATAC
>NW_027172735.1:0-456 GCF_018151085.1 Drosophila tropicalis | reverse complement strand
GGCGACTATGAGACTATAAATTTTTGCAAACGCGGTCTTTTACACTCAATTTTTGCAGGTGCATTAAAAAACACGTCTTTACGGCGGCAGTTATCATCTGAAATGATTCTATTTTCTAGTACCCAGGAGATTATGAGTTTGTCGGTGTCAAAAGTAAATTTTTAAATCTTTTAATGCTTTCATTACTTGTTCCAATATTCTTATACATTGTCAGACATGGTGGTATATTTAAATCATTTAGAGGCAATTCAGTTTGTCTCCTCTTTAGTTCCAGTCAGACTTGCTCATAGTTGTAGGTGTTGATTTTAATTTACCCGCTTTAGCATGGTCACTAACAGATGAATCTACCACGTTGCTGCCCTCTTTGTCACATGACTTTATTGATGTCCTTCTAGGCTTGTCTTTATCCCAAGTCAATCCTGTCTTAAATTGTAATGGAAAAATCGTTAGATCTTA